>NC_134191.1:2984933-3285246 GCF_964188355.1 Buteo buteo
CTGAATTTCTCCAGACTCCGTGCTAAACGTCTGCTGGGTGAGCTTCAGCCGAGCCAAGAACAGCTACTGCCCAGTGGTGTCCGAGGGCAAGGCTGGCTGTGAACATTTGGGAGCAGCAGCATTGTTTTGCTGGTATTAGAACTTACTCAGATCTTTTCCCAGAAGACTATTTCCACATTCTGCAACGAAGACCACAAATTTGGCAGAGGAAGTGCTTTTGAGGCTACGCATCCCACGAAAGCCTGACTGGATTCAGGCAGCTGCCTCACTTGGGAAGATGCTGGCTTTGAGATGCTGGAGAAATTATGGTCTCCATCACCCTCCTCGCGATGGCTGAAGAGCTCCTCAGTGCCTGTGCCACCAGCCACCCACCCCAGCCCAGGAAGGCAAGCAGAGGGGATGCAGCCCCCACCAAAACGACTCTGCAGGCTCCACTGGCAGCCAGCTGGAGGGTGGGAGATGACGCGGCGGCCAAATAACATGGGATAAAGGGAGCTGGCCCGAGGAGCTGCCTGCCCACCGACAGGCCAGCTACAAACCAGTAGTCCTCAAGAAGCAAAATCCATGAGAATGGTTCCTTCTTCTGCACCTCCTCCATTGCTGAGGCAGGAACTCGGTCCCCTTAGGCAAAGCAGGCTGTAAAGTATAGTGTGACACTAACGGGCTATTTAGGAAATTAAGGCAGAATGTATTATTAATACATTATTCAACTGACAGAGCAGGAGACAGGAATGGGAGGGAGGAAAAATGGCTTTTTTTGCCTTCTCTTCACTTACTCCTTTTATTGTTCCCGTTTCTTTGCCTTGGGCTGTGACTGGAGAGCCTTAATCCCAGGGGTGACAAAACCCCAGACCAGGATGGGAAGGCAACCTGTAGGCTGTAGGACATTGGCTCTGGCAACCGCTACTGCCTCTTAGAGTTTGCAGTAACACTGGTAAAACAGCTGCCCTTACAGTCCTAACCACTTAAAAATCAGGACTCGTACCTGGAAAAATCACAAGGCTCCCAATGCAATTACAACCTACCTACACAGACGCACATATATATAGGGTATGCTCTGAGTCCTGCCTTCTCAGCTTTATAGGAGAAACATCAGTGCAGTTAAGATACCTCTATCCCGAATGCAAGACCATTTCCATGCAGACAGTCCTTATTTTTCCCGCTGTTCCTGGATGATTTAACATCTGACTTAGCTGTGCAGGCGGAAAGGACAGGGGAGAAAATAAAAGAGTAAAATAGGCACGAGGTTTGTAGCTTGGAGAACGTTTCCAGTGTCATGGCACATCAGATGCTCTACATGTTTGCATTTCAGAGGCTTTCGTATTTTTCTTCCAATTTCAAGGCTTAAAAAACTTGCTTTTGGATGAAAGTCCCATGAATTCAGAAGCTAGCTAATTTGTCTGAGGAGATGATATGCATTTCCTGACAACACCTGTGAAATGTTAAAGTTTAATTGGCCCATACAGCTGCCGCTGATGGTAATTTTATTCCAGGACTATTTCAGTTCCTTCCTACTATATTACTGTTTTAATTCTGATGTAAAAATCCAAAGTGCGTTTTAAAGAGAAGAAGTAAAATACTGCAAGAGCAGTGGCTGTGAACACCTGGGTGTTTCTAACAGGCTTTGGCTGGTGTTTGCTGCAGGGTCGGGATGGCCCAGAGGGTCCCAAACATGCTGCTGTGGCGGTGGGGACGGCATCCCCGGGTATCCATGGCCCTTCCCAGGGTCACGGTGCGGAAACCGTGGCCTTAACAGGGACACAGCAGCCAGGGGCAGCCAGATGATGGACACTGGTTTATTAAATGGAGGAGACAGCGCTGCAGGTTTGTTCCCTTTCCTCCCTCTCTTCCAGTCCATATCCCACCGTGAACTGCCAGAAGGCTTGTTTGGGAAAGAGCCATTCAAATATAAACCCTTTTTCTGTCTGAGCTGCAGTAAGCGCTACAATACTAGCGGATGCCTTACTTCAGGCTTTAGGATCATTCTCAGCCTTTGGTGCCATATACATTTAGCTCTTTATTTGATTTCCTACTGTGAAAATAGCTCAGAGAGCTCTTTCTCCACAACTGGTGCCAACTGGTATGGTCAGGACTAACTCGCATTCCTGCAGAACCCCAAGCCAAAACCCAACCTCAATACCTTGGGAAGTCTAGAAAACCATAATATCTTTTATTTTTTCCTTTTATACACTAGCACTTACACGATGTGAAAGGGAGAGCTGCTTGTCATTCCTCAAGACCTGTGCTGGAATATAGGTGCACATTTCAGGAGAACAGGTCCCAAACCGTAAATGTGCCATTTCAGGGACTGCTACACTTACATGATACTGTATTTAGATCTTTCATCCACCTGCACTGTAAGCATCCTCACCGTCACAAATCCATACAGCTACATAAAAGTATTTAAACAGGGGGTGACTGCATGCATTTGTGGGAGTGAATTAAGAGGGCCAGAGGAAAAACGTCCTTTTCCCAGCACATGCTGTACTTTGTACACTGTATTTATCATCATCAGATAACCTTTGTCCATAGAAGCAGAGAATTTGAGCTCACACTGACCGTGACAGCTGCCTCGGCAAGGTCTGTTCCTACCACCATCCCGTAACCCTCTATGATATTTATCTCTCCAAGGAGGAAAAGCTGTCTGAGGATAACTAATGGCGTAAGAGGCACCTTCTGCTTCCACAGCACAGCAACAGGGAAGGAACCAGAGTTCTGTCAACAAGAGCATGTACCGGTGGTTACAAAAAGCTGCTGCAAACAACATCAGGAGATCTGTAATTCCGGAGCTTTGCAGCTGAAAACAAGCAAAAGAGAAGGACAAAAGGCACAGGTGGGGAAAGCAATCTGCCTACAGGATCTGATTTCATCCCCTACACCCATATCTTTTCCTTTTACAGATTACAGCTCAAAAGCCTGGCATTGTAAAGCAAGCAGCGCTTTAAAAAAACATGCTGAAAAGTTGTTTTTTCCAGGATGATTACATTCAAGTAAAATAACCATGACAAAGATGGCAGGTATTCAACGTAAAAAGCCTAAATGATTCACAACTGAGTCTAGAAAAATTAATGCCATAAATCAGAGAAGAAATGTGAAAAGAAACCTTGGGGTTCTCACGGGCGAGATTTCAGCCCAGCATATGCCGTCCTGCAGACCCAGCCCTGCAGCAGTGAGCTGCTCTGGGTGAATGAGGACTGTTCACCTGTTCAAGGAGCAGTCTGAGCATTGGCAGTGGTAAGAATACCCACCACATAATTCATACACTTATCTGTTAAAACAGTTGAAATTCTTGATATCGAACAGCATAGGGTCAGCCAAACTGTGAGCATCTGAACTCTGTTTTCTTCCTACAGCTCCAGAATTGGGAATTTTTAAAAGTTTTTGAGTGAGAGATTATCATCAGCATAAAAGGAAAGATTCTTCTCTTTTTCTCTCTTCAACTCAGTGTGAAATAATTAAAAAACCAAATACAGGCGCTATTCTTAGTTCTACATGACCAGTATTCCTCTTGTATAGTGTCTTCTTCCACCATTTATTTCTTTCAAAGTAACGGGGCTATGTATCAACTACAGGGACCCATAATTAATTTTGCATGACAGCAAAAATGTTTTGCATTTAAACATAACTGATGTTTGAGAAAAACAGAATTTCACAAGGAGATGGTTGTAAAGTACCTGGATTTTGGGGGGAATTCACGGAAAGTATTTCAATACGAAGCCACCCAGGCAATAGCTTAGAAACTTCTAGCAACAGACAATTTTATGAAGGGTGCATTGGAGAAGGTCAGACTGTCCCAGCTGGAACACCAGCCCTCCAGCCCAGGGCTGAGGGGCCTCAGAGCAGCATCAACTCCTCCATAACTCAGGAGCTGCCGGGGGGGCAGGGGACCCCCCAGCCCTTCTCCCGAGCTGCACCAGAGCCCCTGCAGACATGGCACCTTGCTGCCCGCCCAGGCAGCAGCCAGAGGAGCAGCTCAGTACATGTAAATCAGTTGGGAGAGGTACATTATGAATTTTTTTCCACTTAACTCACTAATTGAAATTAAATGGAACTGAAACATTAATTGTTGATGAGCTAGCCTCCAAGCCTACTAATTTAATGATAAAGTGTTGTAAGGAAAAAAAGCATGTCATATATATTAAGATACTCTGGACATGTCAGTTATGGATACAAAAGATAAGCAAGACGCATTTGCCAGTGGAAATACAATGTGCCTCACATTTTACTCTCTTCTGTTGTTCACACTTCTGAAGCAACATACATAATTTCTCTTTTCAAGTGTGATAGTGTTTTATATCAGATTTTGTAGAGATACTCTATGTGCAATGAAAAATTGAGACCTGATTTTTAAAATGAAGCTTGCCTGTAATACTAGTGCAGACTATTTTAAAATACATATTTAGCCCATGTTTGGCTTTCAGTAAAGCCATCTTTGGCTCTACAGATACAACAGCACCTTTCTAGTTTAACTCAGGAATGTATTCCCCAGCCCCTCAGAGGTTCAATTAAAGTTTCATATCTTTAATAAACAGCAGAGTGCACTTCAAAGGAATTGGAGAACATTCTTGTGAATTACCTCAGGAAGGCAATCGGTCCCTGTAAATAAAGCGGAGTGCACAGAGGAGTGATGCACTGGGGTAAAGCCCTTGGTGAGGCACTTTACAATCAGGCTGCCTAGCAATCATCCCAGCATCAGCCCCATCTCAGAACAGAAGCAGACATCGAGCTTGATTGTGATAAATGGAAGCACTTTCGGCTAGGTGAGGTTTGCATAAAAGTCCTGTTAATGTAATACTTAAAAATATTTCTTTTTCAACACTGAAAATGTTAGTATGAGACAAATTTAAATATTCCTCTTTTTCATACATTAGACGACTTAGTCTGGACTCAGAGGGACAGATTTAGTGCCACTGTGTTTATAGAAATGCAGCCTGCCCTGTAATGGAGAACAGATCTGGCACAGACCTGGAAAAGCAGCTGTCTTCACCCCTCTCAGCCTAACCACGGCGCTTTCTTGTTACCGACAATGTTTCCAAACTCCCCGTCTGCAGGAACCACGTTAATGTGAAGGGGACAGCTACGGGCAGGAGGCTGGCAGCAACAAGCCCGTATTTTACAAGCAAGGAAATTTTGTCAAATACCACTGGGTGACAACGGATCTTCTTCTAGAAGAAGTTTCTAACAATGCATTTCTATTTCTGGAACAAACAGCCTAACTGTTATCCTTTAAACAGACAAATTTTAATTAATTCTAATTGCAAATTAACATGCAAATTTATTTTTCTTATCTACTTAAAAATGACGATGATACAAATCAATTGTCTGTATAAATTTAGAAATCCTCTTTTGGTTTCTTCTCGCTTTTTTGTATTATTCCACAGACTACTAAAAATAGCACTAATTCTGCTGGGAAATACAACCCGAGCTAATAGTTATCGAAACAACAAAGTGCTTTTGTTCACTTTTGAGCTGCATAAAATGAGCAGAACTAGTATATCCAAACTCTGAAATCTATTTTATTTCCTGTCTTTGGCCAAGTATCACCAGGTTTTTCTTTTATAATTATTGCCTGATGTTCCAGTGGTGGGAAGAGTAACCTTGGCCACAGCATCATAAATCCCACCACTGTCTATGACTTTGAACCACAGCAGAGGTCTCCAGCCTCACTGAATCTCTTTGAAGGGGAAAATCGCTCCCTTTACTCTGATATAAATACTTCAGGCCATTTCTTAACTTCTGGGTGACAGCCAGTCAAGGAAAACAAAACAAACTCTCCAACCCCAGCCCCCAATTCCCCTCCTCTAAGTCCTACCGTCGTTCCTGAGGATGAGCGGGGTGGGGGGACCCAGGACCCTGCTGTTGGTCACCGTGTTCGTCACCACGCACGTGTAGTTGCCCACGTCTGAAGCTTCTACCTTTGCGATGTACAAATTCCCAGTCTCTTGAGAAACGAAGCGGCGATTGTCCTGGTGTACGAAGGTCGGGTATTCGTTGAAGATCCACGCGTAGGTGAGCTCTGGAAGCACAAGGTACCACCAGCGTTAGTGACAGGATGCACACCCTCACGGGCCACAGCGTGATGCTGGGCTCCATCCCAAGTCAGAGCTGGAGCCCCGAAAACTATTTTCTCCCTGTCCCCTTTGGTTAGGGAAATTGGATGTATCACAGCCCATGAAATGATAAAAAGGCTAACATTTTGCGAGTTCTCATCTTTATGGCTACAAATATGACTTCCCACTGTGACACTTCTGAGCCTGCACACAGATCTAATATTCTTGTGGATCCTTCAAGTTCTTCCAATCCAGAATATAATGCATTTTACAAGAATCTCACCTTTTTGTCATGAACACTTCAGCCTGACTCATGACTTTTCCTTTGTCTTTCTTATTTTTTTTTTTCCTTTAAATAGACAGTTTGCAGGAGGATCTGCCGAGCTGTGTTATCACACACTGTATGTTTTATTCCTTTGGAATTTCTGAATCAGCAAAACACTGAACACTAAATTAAGCAGCTGTAATCTTCTATATGACTAATTAGACAGTACTCCATGTTTTATAAGGCATCTTTGGAAGTTATTTGAGCAATAAAAAAATAAGTGAGAGAGATGCCGCAAGTGGTTGCAGAGTTTGTAAATGAGGTTAATGCAACATAACCCTATTATATTTGCCTAAGACTAATGCCCAAACACCCTGAAAATGTTTGAGGAATTAAAGTGAATACAAGATTGCTGTAGTTTTCTAAGGGAATACTAATTATACTAAAAAGCGTATTCTTAGTTTAATACTCTAATGAGTCATAACTGCAATTGACCTCAACTACCATTAGGTACTTTGGAAAATATATTCTGCCCTCATGTTCCACTGTTTACATATATAAGAGGCTGAATGCAGATTGTTGGCTTTTATTTATTTATTTTTAACAACAGGATTATAAAATGCCTGCTTAGACTTTTAGGAAGATATGATAATTACGTTTATGTGGGAATATCTAATCATCATATTTACACATGTGCATCTAATTATAAGTAACCTCATGCTGATGTCAAGAGGATACTCAGAGCAAACAAGGTACCACTTCTCAGCTGGCTTATTATTTTCTGCAAGTAGTTAAGTTTTTTTTTAATTTACTCTTGGTGAACAATTATCTTGTTCCTCCAGAAGCATCCAGCAATAGGTAAATAAACATCACTGCCCTGGAATACACAGAAGCATTTAAATTTGAGTGAATCTTCACGCAGCAGGGTTCCACCAAAGCTCCCCAAGCTCTGCAATACGGCAACATTTTGCATTGACTGTGGAATGGTGAATTGACCATGTTCCTCAGAAAAACACAGGACTGGGAGGGTCTTTCTGGATCAACAATCCCTGTCCCATCCTATCCTTCCCCAGGTTACGTAGTCCCATGCATAAATATACCCTAGAAGCAGCAAGGTTTTTGGCTCCCGCTTTTCTGTTGTAAGCTGGTATTACTTTAATTGCTAAGAACCCTCTAATTTCCAGGTTAAATATTTTCATTACTAGTCTATAGCTATGTGCTTCTGTACTAATGATGCCTTTAGCTTAAAGAGTTCTTGCCTCTTCACTGGTGAGAGCCATCAAGAGCCCTTCTGCCTTCATTTTCAAGACAGGCTTTCCAATCTTCTAATCGTTGTAGCAGCTTTTCCTACCCTCTGCCTTAGTTAAAAGTCTTGAATATTTGTGTCATTTGAGCTGAGTGCCAGGTTGGAAACCCTGGGTAAGCAGGTCACAGGAGAGCAGAAGGCAAATGTAAAGTTGTGTGGTAGTAAAGAGGTCTGATCAAAGACAGCACCAAATGGTGATGATCTGGGATTCCTCCACACAGAGGAACCCAACGCAGGGGGAACTAAGGGAGACCTATTTCTAGAGTGCAAAACACCAAAATCTCCCCAAAAGCCATCTTCAAACTCTATTAATTTCACTACATAAAACTGAGGAACATAATGAAGGTCTGATGTTACACCTCTGCCTTCCTTTCATTACAACAAATCATTGTCCAGAAAAATACAACTGCCTGAATTACACAGAATTAGATATATTAGATATTAGGAGCAGTCCATTATCGCTATATAATATTTAAAACAACTGGATAAGACTCTCTCTCTCTCAAATAACATGGGACTAATGGAATATAAAGCACAGGGAATAACGCAGACTGCAGCATCTGTAAGTGCATTTGCTTGTGTAGCAACATGTAAATAAATACTGTATCAAACTCACTTTGATTTCCTTAGAGATCCTAGTGCAATATTTATGTCTTTTCAAACTTGACGGATTTCTTTTGATAAGGTTTCACATACTAATTGCTCTGGAAGTGATAGACAGTTCACATCCCATAGGCAATTTGTAACAACTGTGTAAACAGACACTTAAAATACAGCCCGAGATGGCTCCTGGTGACTGCGCGTGATTGAAACATTTACCAAAGCTAGAGACACGGAGTCTTTCAGTACAAAGAACGAGCAGTAACAGGCAAGTTGTGGTTCTCTAATTACACATTAGGCTCTACATCCTCAAGGAATTCACTACAAACTTCCCCTTTCTAATTCTGGGCCCTTTTCATGTAACTTTGCCTAATTTACAACGCTTTTAATCTCCCCTTTAAAGGACATTCAAGTATTCACCTTCAGAATATTATCTGAAGATTTCTGACCCATATTTGCTGTTTTTAAAGACAAGCAGAAACTCCACTAGCTGCAATCCCACTGACAGCAGCAGAGCACCTGCCTGGTTATCCGCCGCAAAGACCTATGTCGTACTTTGATACCGTACTTTTCTTCACTGCCCTGATGGCCTGGATTTCCATGACAGACCAGAATGAGATGAAGATTTTTGGGTGGCAAATCTTCACTTCTGTAATGATTATCATCAGCAAGGACAGGAGGATGGAGAAGTCACTTGGACGTTTTTGGTACCGATGGTCTACGTACCCTGGCTCAATCCATCACCAGATGGAAGACATTCAACCCCAAAACTTTTCTTGCGCTACTGACTACATCAAGAGCCTTCTTCATCTACACAAATCTATGCCAACGGATCACACACACTTGGATACCTGGAATACCCACACTACCACCACGGGCACATGCTAGGAGGAGGAAAGTGGATTTATTTTGGCCAAGAGAATGCAGGTTTCTGTCCACGGGGTCACAAGTTGCTAGGTATTTGCTCTACTGGTCCAGAGCAAAGACAACAGAGATGGGGAAGAGTGTCCTAAATTAGTTAACATCACTCACCTACTGCAAAGGAGCCCATGGAAAATTTGGGCTTGTGAAGAGCAGTGGAAGTAACAGGCATGTTAGCAGAAGCTTGATTTGACTTTGGCCAAGATGGATGGTGGAAGCAATGGGCACAAACACGCAGAGCCGCGAATAACTCCCAGATCAGACACGTGGCAGGAAGGAAAGCCCACTGCACACCGGCAGACCATTAACCTCCTCTGCCACTGTAGTAGAGGTTTTCAGGAGAAGCTCAATCACACAGAAATAACACAGTACACTTACCATTAATATTTATGTCTCTGGGCTAGTGATCGGCAGGAGAACATGATACGCAGTACGGGGCGGGCAGGCAGGCTATACGGCTCCAACATTCATCTGTGCAACCACCACGCAGGAACAGTCTTGATTCAAAGCTCCACCGACAGCCTTTTATTCAAGTTGCTATTTCCAGAGTTGGTTTACTTAAACGTGTGTGGCAGCAACACCAAAAAAGAAGCCAGAAGCCTTTTTCTTCATTCCTTTTATCCTTTTCAGAAACTATCTCACACCAGTTGCTCATTCCATGCAGTACAGCGAACCCTGATGCTCAGGCTACCTCTGTGTTTCAGGACCAAGTGTATTAACCACAAACACACCCTGTATCCCATACAAATATCAATCAATATTTAAAAATAGAACCCAAGTCCTCTGCCACTATTGCATGGCTAAATATCATGGTTTAACAAAATTTAGAGCAGCCAGCAGTTGCCATCAACTTCAGCAATTAAAAAGGAAATAAATTATTCAAGCCACTTGAATATAGATTTAGGACGTTTAAGATACGCCTTTTCAATTTTATTATCAGACTGTAGACAAACTCTTTCCCCCCACCGCCAAGATGAAATATTCTGAGCCGCTTGCTAGGGCACCAGCAGAGAAACCCGGTAGCCCTGTGCCACACTGCAGGGGCGGAGGGGGCTGCAGTTCTGGGCTGCAGAACCCAGCGCCTTCACTCACCCTGGGGAAAATGGGAGACGCAAAGGAGTGGAAGTTGCATCACTCTGCCTTGCTGCATGGTTTTTGTCCGGTTTTTTTTTGTTTGTTTTGGGTTTTTTTGTGTTTTTTTTTTTTTTCCCCCTCGGCAAGGCACACAGCCCTCCTGGGTCCGCTTTTCCTGATCACATTCAGATCTCGTCATTTTTCTAAAGCATTCGATGATAAACTCTGTTAAAGCGTGAGTCTCTCCTGTGCTGCCCCGAGAATACTCTCTGCTCAAGACAAGAAACAAAGCTAAAGACACTGTAGATTTTAAACTTTCTCTAAATGATAGCAAGTGGTGAAAAAAGGTTACTGAAAGCTGAACAGAAATTCTGCTATGAGTAATTATTATAATTAGACAATATGGTTTACCAAAATAATGTTCTCTGGTCTTTTGTCTTGTCACACGCATACTATTTTGTCTTTGCCTTGTCTTTGCCTTTTAGTACAAGAAACTCTTTTCTTGATTCTTTTTTTTTTTTAAAGTCTCTTCCATAAAGTCAGGGCTGCCACCTAAAAAGGTCTCTGTAGCTATTATGGGAAAAGCTATTAAAACATCTAGATTATGGTAACCATAAAGCTGAATAGAAGAATGAAATTTTGAAATTAGTATTAGCCAAAAAATGGGGATCATTTATCATTTTTAATAAGAACATTGTGGTACAATACACTATTATTTTTTTATAGGCTTTACTGAAAGTTACAGAGATTAATCCAATCTTTAATGATTCCTATAATTTCTATGTTATCACCTACTATGTCACTCTCAGGTTGGACAGGCGGGAACTATTATCCAGTGTGAAACAAAAGATTTGCAGCTTTTCCTGTAAATCTTGATGCATAAAAATTAGGCTTATTATGCATGGCAAGAAACAAATGTGAAAATAAGAAAATCTTCCCTTCATAACAGTCCCAAGCAACCCAAACTATAATTGCAGTAGTACAGCATTTTGGAAGAGCAGTACATAATTTTGAGACATTTTGAAATGAAAGGTGAGGCTCACCCCGGTATGTTATAAACAACAGTTTAAACCCAGATACAGTGAATACAGTAATACAGTTCCATGAGTTAGGTTTGCACTTTCCTTGATCATGCAATTCTGTAAAATTATGATTCCTTTTTTATTTTTTCAAATGCAATTTAATCTTAAGTACAGGAAGTGCTAAAGTTTTGCTGTGCATTTTACTCCATACCTCTGCTTTCCCTGTCATAGATGGGGCTCTTCCAGATACAGCCGACAGCAATAGCAAAGTCACACAAACTCTTCCTGGAGTGAAGCTATTCCCTCAACTATTGCAGTGCAACCGATGGTAGTGAGGAAGTAAATCTAGCATTTTGCTTTTATATGATTTAGTACAGACACATGTTTCTCGGCTCTGTGTGCATTACCGTCTGTGCCTGCCGCAATCTGGGTTTCCACTGGAGAAGCTGATGCACACACGAGCCCAGCCCTTCTTCACCTTCTGGCATTTGCTGCACTCCAGGCTAGAAAGTGCCAAACGTTCACACTTGTTGTTTATGTATTCAGATACTATAACAACATTTTGCCATACAAAACCCCAACCATACCCCATATTCACACGCAACCCCCAATCTAGTTCATAAAAGCCATGCACATCGCAAAGTCACATCCAAGTCTGGCCAAGACAAATTTTCACTTATACAGATATAGGATAATGTTGCCCTGAACAGAGTGAGGGAAGAACCTGGCCATGTGTAGCTTCAGCTGCCTGCGATGAAGCCTGGTGCAAGACTTTACCCTGGCAGGACACAACTGCAGTACAAACCCTGGCACACACAGCTAACGCCCCATTAATACCACCTTTGTACAACTGTGACTGCACCTCGTGATGGACTTGAGTGGGTAACGTCTCTGTCAATAGCAATGTTGTATAAACTTCATAAAAGACTGATTTTTGGTGAATAATTTGTAGACTTCTCTTTTTTTGCTCTGATTGCTTGCATTCCTTGGTGTTAAATTTCTCTTAAGTGGTACTAATGGTGTTTTGATGGTTACAATAAGTTTGGGCAATGATAAAGCGTAACTGATTATCTGATGAGTGTCCTGTGAACTCATTCTGTATTCTTATCTTGCTTACTAAATTTTGCTGACTGCTTGTAGGTGACATTCATAATTTCAAATTTCACTGCGATTTGATTAAGCAATCAACATCTGTAGCCCCATGAATAACTTAACATGAGCTGGAAGGGAGGCTCGATGCACCACAACACGCTGTCTGAGAGTGCACTGGGGAAGAGGAAAGAGGATTATCAGGGAAAGACAAATCCCTGATGCAAGGTACCATGTATGTGGCCCTACCCAAACCCCTGAGGCTCCTCTCCACCTATACCAGTCATTTGCTGGCAACTGCACTGCAGTTTCTGGAGTTTTTGACCATTTTTCTCTTCACAGTTTTATTTTAGTAGTAAAGCTACATGAATTACGCACTGTACATATTTTTTTTGTGGGGCTACAGACCATTTTATTGCCTTGCTAGCACGTTGGATCAATTTTTTATCTTCTTTCCTTAAATAATTGTAAAATAATTTAAAGGAATCAACCTGGATGCAAACATCATTTGGTAATTCACCCCTTGACTCCGTGCTCTGCATCACACAGGGCCGCCCAGCTACATCACACCACAGCTTCTGTGTCTTGAATGCAAAGAATGATGAATAATAATAGATTAATCTAAAGTTAACAATACATTTTTGGATGAATCTTCATCTATGCTAAACCCGACAATGCAGTTAGTCAGCAGCCAGCCGGTCAACTGCTTGAACACAAAGAAACGTGCTGTCCTTGCCAGGTGGGACAGGAAGAAAGCATGTGCCTTTCATCTTCGCTAAAAGCAGTGAATTGGTTTGCAGAATTTGACTTGGAACACTGTGAAAGAGCCACAAGTCACTGTTGTCAGCGGCGGTACGGTGATGATGATGGGAATCATCATAAAGACATGAAAACGTGGAAGGCAACGAACAGACTTTGAGAGATCATCTCTCCAACCCGAGGCATGATAACTATGATATCTCTGAGGTTTTTCAAACTTTTTCTTACAAACCTCCAACGACGACAGTGTACAACTTCTGATACAGTCTAACAGGGCGCAACACACACCAGCGGGGAAATGGGACTGTACCACAGGCTGCGTTGCTGGCATCTCCTGACCATGCGCTAACAGTAATGGCAAGTGGCCCCTTTCTACTTGGGGGGACATAATTATTCTTGTAAATGTAACTGTGCCCATGCGTTTGTTAGTGCTGGTTTATGGTAACAGAAAAGCTGGATACACGTGTACATGGCATGTACATTAATGAGTCAGAAGTGTGTAAGAATGAGGAAAATGTACAAATCAGCCAAGTTCTGTGTCAGACTCATCCTCACAGCAATTTGCAATTCATGCACGGCTGTGGTTGCTTCCCAGTCCATCGACTCCACACTCGCCCAGTATGTAGAGCTTCACGTATGGGTAATTAAAAAGGTGAGAGGTCTTCATTACCTGCAGCCTAATCAATAATCACCTGTATCTGCCGCATCTCCATTTTTCTGTATCTCTAAAATAGTTAAATATTTGATGGCTGTACACAATTGACCTGGCTTATCTCTTGCAAACAGCTTCCAGCCCCAGTCGATAGCTGGCTACACTGGCTGCCATGGCACCGGGAACATTAATGACTACTGCACCATGCCATTGGGGATTTTGACGAAATTTTAACTTGTGAAGTGCCCTCAGGGAGAAAAATTAACAGCAGCCTTTATCTATGACTGAATAGAAAATGTTATGAGATGGAGTCCCATGCTGCTGTATTTACTAGAGTTAAATACACAAACCTATTTCAAAAACGTCTGATGGGCAGCAGACACCCACACTCCCACACCTCCACTGATCTAGCATGCAGGCTGGCAGGTTTTGTAAGAAACTATACATTTTTTTTGTCCGACAAACTTTGTAAACTGTCCTATAGAAATTTACAGCTCAGCCTGGTCTTGCCTGAAAAGAAAACCCACAAACCAACCCAATCTGTATTTGTCATGAGGGCTTTTAATATCTTTGGAGAACCACGTTCAGTGTTTACTGAAACTGGTGAACTTTGCCCAGGATTAGATTTGCTGCCACTTAGTTTCATGCACCTCTGGTTTAAACCTAAAATTTTTGGCGTTAGGCTCAACCCAGCAGTGACCCAGCTGCTTTTGGACCAGGATCTGTGGGAAGCGTCAGTCCCCCCAGCCATACCCCTTACCAACAGAAATGTAACCTTGAACTGCACCAACCAATGATGACGCTCCGGACACTTGAAAAGTTGTGTTACTGGGCCTGCCGAGAGAGATACTGATCCATTGAAAAAGAGAATTATGAATTGAAAGCTTATTTCTGCTAAGGAAACTTCCTGGGAAATTATCAGATGGGCAATCCTGGAATGAAACACCACCCCACCCCCCCCGGCATAAAGAAGTACCCATGGTTAGTTGTCACAGCTGATTTACGGTGAAATTAAGATGTCAGGAAAATCTTACCAAGCACGCAATGTAACATGCCACGTAACTACATCAAGCTAACCTTAAAAAAGAGCAACAATGCAGAAAGCACTCACAAGTGAGTAAATAACTATATATTTGCTGCAACCTTTACCCCTACTAATCACGCAACACCGTACTTCTGGAAGCCAGGAACCATGTGCTTGCTCTCCTGTGACACCAATTCAAGCCTAGATGATTTCACAGCGTTTCCCACTGAGCAATGTATAGGTCTGTATGATGCTGTCTCTGTTTGTAAGTTGATTTCAATGAGGGAATTCTAGTTAAAAGAACAATAGCTTGATATGGTCCACAGAGTGGCATCAACATCCTTCCAAAGAAACACTCATCTTCACCTGACAGCCAGAGATAAAGTACGTCTGTGGCAGATACTGTCAGTAGTAAATGGAAAGGAGAGAGAGGGGAGATTGGCCAGAAAAAAAGATAAAGGGGGCTGGACGGAAGCTGCTAATTACTTATGGGCAAACATCAAATGAGCATAAATACACTGTAAGCTGGGCACATGCATAAATGATGCCTATACTGACTTTTAATTCTGCACTGTATTTTTGCTGCGCAAGATTCAATCATTGCTTGTATTTTCCAGGCTTGTTCTACGTAAAGTGCTACACATACCACCTTAAAGAATGACTCACAGATTTAATCCGTCCGTTTGTTTTCTGTTTAAAGTCAGAGAGAGTTAGCGTAAAAATCTCTTTTTTTTGTGCACTTGCTTCAGTAAAGCTAAAGGTCCCTGGGCTTGTTTTAAAACATATTTCAATGTGACCTAGCTAATCCTTTAATACCAGCTTTCACTACCTTTGATCAGCCTCTTACTGTAGCTAGAAGAGATTAGATCAAACCTTTAAAAAAAGAAAGTTGGTTGCAGAGAATTTTCTTACTGCAGTGAATTAATATTATGATCAACTCCAGGGCTGAAATATCTGGCCAAGCAGTGCGGGTGGTATGTCCTTTAGGGGAGATCTCTGCACGGGCAGGCACCGCTACGTGATGCTGTGGCACTTGCCTGTAGTACACAGGGAAAAAAACTTTCTCTTCACATATTTGATAGATAAACAGCATTTTGATATCTACCAGCTGAAAACAACATCATCGTTGCACATTTAGACATTCTATATGTATCAGGTAACAGAAAATGCCAAAACCAATACCCCCATTTATTTCTCAACAACAAAATACCACCTCCATAGGAAGGAGTGCTCATGCAGCCAGCACTATTGACTTAAACGAAGCAGTATGTGCATTCGGCGATCTGGAAACCCAAATTTGATTGCAAAAGTGGAGATACATCAATGCCATGTTTGTGTCAACAACACACTTTCTGCCATGACCCTCTCAAGGCAGCTGAAAGTAGATCAGCCTCCCTGGCTGCTTCCAAGAGCTTTGTCCGAAGAGGCCAGCTAAAGCTGGGTTTGGAGGGTAAGGGTGGTTGCAACATGGTTAGCAGAGCCTGGGAGCTAGACTCAGATCTCTAATTTATTTTATAACGAGATCACAAGTTGTTACAACTTTTGATAAACGCCTATTGACTGAATTCTGTCAGATGACAGATTTCACTCATCTTTAGCCAGCCCATGCCAGCTCTACCCCCTTTCAATACCACTTCAATCTTCATTTAGTGGCAACTGCAACTGAACAGGGGAATAAACCACATAACTAGCTCACAGATGATTTCTTTTTAAAGATGTCACGAGCTGTCACTGATAAATAAAAAATCCATTAATGTCACGTTCCTTATTATTTCGGTATTTCCAAGGTCTTTACTGGAGAGTTGAGCCTCTTCCCTTCTAGTTCTCTGGGAGGGCAGCGTGTGTTTACAAACCCCAGAAGACCTACCTCACTGCCTGTCTGTGACAGCCCAACTGGGGCACGATCTTAAAATGGTAGGTGGTTGGTAGGAAGCTTGCAGCGGTGCCGACACCGAAGGCGATAAATGACGTATGCCGGTCAAAAATTTGGGTCTGAATGCCAGTGCCAAAGTCTGCTCTTGACTGCGACCCTGTTTTGCAACTCTTGTTCAGGAAACCCATCCCTGCTGAAATGAGGCAGATCACATACACCAACTCAGGTGCTTAAATTAGTGTAAAGCTAAAATGAGCTTGGAATTTGTGTCACTGGAAATATTTGTAATTTCATAAATTTCTCAATTAAAACAGCACTGCATGTTCTCTGTGCTGTCAGAAATATGAAGCCAAACCATTCCCAAATTAGGGAAGAATTTATCCTTAATCCCTTACCCTCAAATATGTTGATAAACTTGTGCACAAACTGAATCAGCAGTTTTAGAGAAAGGATTATGTCAGATTAATTTTAATCTAATCCATTTCTATCTCCTGAGAAGCTTTTTACTTCTTGCTTTTAATAATTTAAACAGTGACTGTGGCATAGTATAAAAAATAAATGATGGGAGATGCACTATAAGTGGAAGTTACAACTCTCAATCACTTCTTATTTAAATGAGAGTTTCATATGCCTGATTTTAAGTTTAATGAAACACATTTTTGCTGAACTGTAATAATCTTCAACACATGGAACCAGACGCCGAAGAATGACACCCTCCTGCAGTTCCCAGAGCTAGGGAGGAAGCCCCGTGTCTGACTCAGCTGCTCTCTAATGTGGCTACGGAAAGAGACACCTCGAGTGAATTTTGGGCTGTCAAGAAGAAATGCTGCCAGGCTGCTTAGATCCGGCCGCAGCTTTCAGGAGTGTCACTCCACTTCTCACGAGCTGGGACCTTGCCTCGGAGTTACGCTGCAAGGCACTAGGAATTGGCAGGTTTGGGGAAGTTATTTTCTGGTTCTTGGCCTGAGATAAGTCACTCAGAGGCTTTTTGAGCTCAATAACTTATGCTCTGGAAACCACTTCTAAAATGTGGACACTTCTTTGGACATGGGAATTTGACTGCTGTATGGAGATGTGTGAGTGGCACTCATTATTAAGAGGAAAAATTGGTAACAGATTCAGATATTTTTGATGTTACATTGCTCTCCTCATGGTCTTCTCCATCTCCCACATGTCTCCAATATGCACGCTGCATCCTCCTCCAGTGTGCAATACCTAGACAAATCCTGTTTGAATTTCTTTTTTTCCTTTTCCATGAAAGGCACGTCTGAGCTGCTGAGCCCCAGCTCATGGGGAACACCACCCTACTCCGGCATTTTCCTGTTTGTTTGGAAATCAAGCTTTCCCTCCACCATTTCCCACATCCTGCAAGCAGAACTCTCCACGCACAGTGTGGTTTAACTCCTGCCCTGCAAACCAGAGAGGTCTGCAACACCTCCTGGTTCTGCATGTACCACGTCTGCCAACATCGACCCCACTGCCTTTGCCACATTCAAACATGTCAAAAGCATCACTGTAGTGCTAATGCAAAATATTTCACTGACTCCTTTTTCTTTCCCAGCCCCAAGGGACAGTTTACCTGCTCATATTTTCGTTCCAACCTCTGGAGCGATCCATGAAAGGCTGCTCAGTGACCTTGCAGCATTTTGATAAATAGTTGAACCAACTTGCAACCAGCTTAGCAGATTTTTTGCTTGGTTTCCTGGAGAAATGGAACTTTCACAACCATGTTGCCCATCCATCTGTGAGATACTCCTCTCTAAATTAGCTTTTCACTAATTGGAACCAAATCTGACCAAGCAGCAAAGGCTTAAGAAGACATTAAGATAGGAGAGAAAGAGGAGAAACTATTATTGCCTCAATAAGGAGAAGTTCAGCACTTTGGCAGTCTGCTTGGCAAGAGGCAACTGCCCGGGCCTGGGCAAGAAGCACATTTTTAAAAAGTTCTAGCCATACCACACTGGAAGAAACTGCAGGAAAATAAAAGTTGAATATTAAGGTTACTGTAGTGGAGTGGGGATATAAAATGTTCCAGGTTACCTGCTATGTGAGAACTAGGAGGAGGATGCCATAACAAACACAGAAAAGTAACAGAACTTGTAGGGTTGAACTTTCCATTCCTCTGAAGATTTCTTATTAAGGGGAATGCACCACAAGAAAAAGATCTGGTACTGAGAAGCTGATTTAACACTTAGGGGAACATGTGCTTCAAGGCTTTTGCCCAAAGCAATTCTGAATTGGTCATCCAGCAGAAATGGTAGATGCATTCACGCAGTGGCATAAATGTTGCAGAGCAGGCAGAACAGGCTGATGCTGCCTGGGCAAAATGAAATAATCCCCTGCTATTAGGCAGACATTATGTGGAAACGTCCTTGGCCTCTTTGGCTATGAGCTATTTCTAGAGTAATTTCTTCCCTTTGCATTACCTCTTTCAAGGTTGACTGTTTTCCAAAGTTTTAACATAAACTTCGCTTAATGTCGACTGTAAGGACACCAATGGAGAATATTACAAACGTTTGTTCCCATTGTTACAACAACGTCTCTAAACGTGTATTAATAATGTATTAATTCTTCATAAGTGACAAATGAAAAGGCAGTGTGACAGTTTTCAAAGAAGAGAGAAAAACAACTGTAAGGTTGGCGCTATAGGATGGGGAATGAAAGGGCACAAATACTTGACAGCAACTGAAGAAAATTCTGTTCCAAAGCACTCCCTGCTGAGCAGCACTGCTTGGGGAGTGAAAGCCCCAGACGTTGATCCTCTGATGGTACGAAAATGCCTGATAATCGCCTTTTTCCTTCTGCACTGTTCTGATCAGTTTTCCCAGTTTTTCTCCCCTTCTTCCTTGTACTATGCAGCCGGGGCTGTATAAGCACCAGAGAATACGAGATGTGATTTCTGCAGTAGATTACTTATGAGACAAACCCCTCAAACCATTCATCACATAATAGAGGCCATCAGCCATACTTACAGCCAAAACATTTTCACTGTTTCCAGCCCATGAAGTGCCCATCATCACTTTAAAAAAAAAAAATAATAGAAGGAGAGAAAAACTGACCAGACGAGTAAGCACGCACTAATCATTTTTCTGCAGAGCACAGACGTGGTCTTAGCACCACTGTAATCAGTAAAGTGCTTTCTGAAAACATGTCTGGTGTCTACACTTCACTACCTACCGTACAGCATGAAAGGCTGAGATTGAGATGAAATCAGAATTGCCATCTCTTCTGTCAAATGCTAAAATTTAGTTAGTTCTACTTGATTAAGCTGTGCAACAGAACTAAAAGTTCTTCTAGCTACTGGGAAAAAAAAAGGCAGGAGAGAACAAGAAAACCTGAACACATCCATTATGTGAAAAGATGTGAGAATAATTCTCTGTCAACATTTCAGCTCACAGACACAGAGTCCACGGCTGTGTTTCCAACAGGAGTAATGGCATCAGATGGGAAAGAGTTATTTGAACAACTGAGCTTTAATGAATCCCCTCCTCTTTGGGAAGATGGACATTTACAAGCACATTGAGAACACAGGCACTGCAGAGAGACAGAAAACTTACTTTCCTTTAACTCTTGCCTTTGATCAGTCAGAGGGACACAGTTCCCAGACGCTCAAGAAGGTCGCCCAACTCCACAGCAAGGAGCAGAGGGACAAGGTGTCCAGGGAATTGAGATACAGGACTAGGAATCTTGTTGGGAAGGTTCAGTTCCTGGGTCACCAGGAAATTTGTTAGAGGCCCTAAGCAAGTGGGCAGGAGAAGACATGTCCCGTGGAATCATCAGCAGGTTTCCATCTGCATATCTAAGCACTCTGCCATCTAAAAAAACCTATCAACTGATTTACTTGTTGCATAGATTACTGAGATAAATTAGGAGGAGTGAGAATAAATATGCCACAGATGTCCTGAGTCGTGGTATGGGGTACAGACAGAGAGATCTCAGAATAAGACATACCTCTAGGGAATGCACAGGGAACACAAAATTTAAATAATCAAGTAACTGAGAGATCATTTTCACCAGTTCTCTGTGTACATTCACCATTTCTCACAGCACTTGGAAACTCCAATCTCTAACTCTACAGCATTTTCCCACAAGGGCAGGAAGGCAAATGTCATGAGAACATCATGTATATAAATCTTTCTAAAGATGAACCAAGAGAAAATCGGGGAGGGGGCGGGGGGGGGGTGAAGGAAATCTTAAAAAGACAAGTTCATTTATCTTCCCAAAGAAGGGAGGGGGAAGGATTTACAGACTCGTTTGTTCTGCATGCTTATGGGTGTGCTACCAGCCTGTCAAGAGAAACGTGCATAACCTTTCTAGGATTGTATTTTTTTAATCTCTAGACTCACAATGAAATGCCAGGGATCTCAGAAGGTATTCCAAAACTGTAGTTGTTAAAATATTAACTAAGCCTGCCCTGACTATCAAATAAATCTAGTAAAAGTGGCAGCTAAATGACTCAGTTCCCACAAACTTAAATGAAAATAACTATTTGGCACAAAGGAATATTTTGGTCTTACAATTTGGAGATAAAGTTAAAAGGACAGCGACCTCCAAATATTTCCCAGGCGTATCCCCTATGGAATGCAACTTATATTCAGAGCCTTGAGAAACAAAAGCGAGTGTTTGCTTTGGTTTGGGGGGATTTTTGGTTGTTTCAATTAAGTTTATCTTAACAAATAAATGTATCTTGCCAAATCTAATTAACAATACTGAAAAAAAGCAAACAAGAAAAGCTAACCTGTTTCCTCCTGCAAAGCTCCTCTCAAAAGGAAAACATTTTCATCAACAGCTTCAGTTGAACACTCTATTTTACATTTGTAAATGCTTCATGGTTTCTAAACATATCTAAACGTAATAAAAAGGCTTAAAAATACAATGGAGTGAAACACTTCGGACAAACCGAAGGTTGTTTTGGTTTTTTTTCTTTTGTTTTGGCTAGCAAGTCCCCCCCCCAATCGATTACTCCTACAGCTCTTCTGAAGAAAAACAGCAGATGGTATTGATCTAGCAGGGCTTTGAAAATGTAAAGCAATATAGCATTGTTTTATGGTACCCAAATTATAGAGCTCATCCTAAGACATGCTGCGATACCTTAACTAGTCTCATCAAAAAAGTCATGAAAACTTTTTGATGTTCCTCCCATTTCCAAACCTGTTATTATGATTCAGTTACTGGGGACGGCCCAATTAATGCTACGGTAGCGGCCAGTGGCTGTGATGGGGACCCTTGTGTGTTTGTTGCAACAAAACCAAAGCCAAATTTTAGCTCCATACTTACTTTCAGGACTTTTGACTGTTCTCTCTTGTCCATCTAAATACCTACAGCTGCTCACTGTGCTTTACACAGGCCCTGAATGCCACGTCCCCATAGTAATGTTTACTCTTACGTTATTTCTTCTGTAGAGCTTCACAGGTAGAATCGTTGACACACAAGCATCGTTGGGTTTTTGATTAAAAAAGCAGCGGACAGAATGATAGAAAACCGTTCACATGCAGAGTAATTATCTCAGAAAAATGCTAACAACCCAAGCAGGTTTCTACTAGTTCTTACACTGATTTAGTGCATATAAGTGAACAAATGGGGAAGGTGGGAAAACTGAAAACTCCTAACAAACAAGGCGCCATAAATACGGCAGGACTGGCTTCGGGGGCTCAGGCATCTACTGCTCCAAGAGCAGAAAATACGACAGAAGCAAATGTTTGATTTGCATTTATTCTGGTTTTCAGTCTGCCGACTTCCCGAGCTCCAGATGAACATTTATTTTCCAAATTTCCAGCACTCAGCAAGCACTTCATCATAGGAGGCAATTGCATCATTATGCTGCTTAACAAAATGTAACACCAGGATGCACTGACCTGACAAAATAGGGACTCCCTGCTGAAACCATGCTGCAAGAAATACATATTTCATTTTCATCTTGGAGGACCAGGGGGGAAGCCTAGATTCATATGCTGAATCTCCAACTCATATTAAACTAAAAATTGGGACAATACATGGCGATGCCCAAATTGTTCTGTGCAAGCTGTACGCAGCCCACTTTCTGATGCTGAAAACACTTGTTAATCATTTGGACTCATTTTCAGGGTGAATTTCTTGCAACATTTGAACAGTAGGAAGCCCTTTATTTGGCATCATTAAGAAGAAAAAAAAAAAAGAAACCCGCAACAACTAATGTATGTAGGCCAACATAATGTCACTTTTAGCTGCCAGCTCTTTAAATATGGATGTTTCCAAGTAGCAAAGTATTAGAGTGAGCTCCAGTTGAAAGGATAAAGGTCTGGATGCATATCAACAATTTTTTAGTAAAATCCACAATTTTTGAGACCAAGGCGACCAATGACACAACAGTGGGCAGGAAATAATTCCCTTCTAATTTCCTATTTTTCTTTTATCAAATCATTTCAGTTAAGGGGGCTCTAAGCTTGAGCAAACAGAGAAGACACTGGCACTGAGCCCCCCTCAGACATTTGTGAAGTCTTCCCCATCCGGAAAAAATTCTCAAGCCTGTGTCTCCAACACCCAGAAGGATATCCTAAGCTCTGTGCTCAGGAACTGGCCAGGATGGTTTTCTTCCAGGCTTCTACTATTCTAGTGAATACCCTCATCATCAAAGCAACAGCTATTCTCAGATGGAATAGTTTTGCTTTCTTTAAAATTATTTTTTTAAGATTTCATTTTCAATGCAGATCAGAAACTTAAGTAAAAAATAATAATAATATAAAAGTATATTCCCCCCCGCCCCTGACAGTCCTATGCCTCAGTGGTGGTCATTAATGTCCCCAGGCACTTTTGCAAGGATGATGAAGTTAGGCTTGCTGCCCTAATCAAATTCCAAAATAAGTAATTGCTTTTTCTCTATCTTATTGCCACTCGCACTTTTAACAAGATATTATTTTTCACTTCTAACCTGAATGTTTTTTACTGTTGCACTACGATGTTAAATACTTGCAATGTTATATCCCAGCAGCGGGATAGTGGGGTATTGGAAGGAACTGATCTCTACAGCTTTGCTTTGCAAACACTGCCTTGGACCCTGGGGATGGAAGCTGCCCATGAAACACAGTGGTTTTCTGACATACAGCTACTTCCCAGTGATACCTGATATTCTCTTATGAACCTCCATCTGCCCAGAGCTGGAATAGGAGATAGCTGTGGTAATTGTGCAGTGACTGCTAGAGACCAAATAGCTTCAATTACACTGGGAGACATGCAGTTGGCTAACGGAAATGTGATGCACACGACTGAAAAGCATTAACTTTGGAGTTGTGGCTTTTAAAACTCATCCTTATTTCTAACCTTCGGAGGAAGGAAAAAGAGGATGAAAAAGTAAAAGAAAATATTGCCACAGAGAAGATTAATTCCTGGAGAACAAGGGTCTCGGTCTGAATTAACTGGAGCTATTTTGACTTTCCATTTAATACTTTCTATGCAAACCAGAAAACAACCACCGGCATAACTCCAGCCCAGCTTAGTTACAAAATTGTAATACTACAATTTAGACTAATTGTGAATCTAGCTACAATTAAGATCATTTTCTAGCTGGAATACAGCAGGTCATAGATAGTGGTCATGTAGGAACTCATCTCTCATCCAAATGAGTGAGGCAAATAATTACCCTTCAGTTTTCTGCCTTTCTGGGCACCACAAACACGCTTCCCTCCCGGTCACCGTAAGATGCTCTTTCCCACATGCCGAACCCAAACCAGAAATAATGCCAGCACCTTTCTGGAATGTTTTTGTATCATCAGCACCTACACTCAGACCAAAACTTTCCCCTGTATCACCTGAGCAAATGCACCACAATTTCCTTCTCACTGCCTACACGAACCACCACCAGCCACCGCATCTCCACACAAGGCGTTCACGCTGCAAAGATCTCTTACGGCAAAACAGAAAACTCTTAGTAACCACAGAGTGAAGCTTTGCTAAGGAGACAAAGACAAATGTGTACGATTCCTGCCTCATCTCTGCATTGCCTGTGCAGTCCCCGTGTCCCTCTAGGAGACGGCAGCCTACTTGCCTGGGGAGAAACGGGAGGCAGCACCGCACAGCCGCTGGTGCCAGCAGGAGCAGGCTGGGCAGGTGGGGTTAGTTCTAACTGTAAAAGGGCATAAAACCTCATGCCTCAGCTCTTCAGAGCAGCGCAGCTCAGTACCCAGCCACCGCAGGCCTTCCTGGACTTGGTCCGTTGACACTATCCACGTTTGTGCAGCACAATTAGTTTGGGATAGGATGAGGGCGAGCACCGCTCTTCAGCCTCATATCCAAGGCACTCAGGTGAACAGGGTTTAAGGATCACAAGGCATTTCTGTTCCAAATTGCCCCTCCTTTCTTCACTATGGAAATGAAGCTAATAATGATACTTCACCCACAGCACTGCAGACTGCAAATGAGTTTGTGGCTGATCCACAACCCATCTTTGGTGGTTTGTAATATCTAGCTTTGGCAGCTGCCTCATCAGATGTGTCAATAAGACCCACCTGCAGGGGCTGAGAGGCAAGCTCCATCCACCCAGACCAGAGGGCACATAATTCTGGGGAATAATTAACACTATAGGAGCCACTCTCATAAAAGTTAGATGCTGTGATAACGAGTCATTTTGTGGACATGATATCACATATTCAAGAGCAACCTTCAAGTAATGAACATCAGAAATCTGAGATACTGAAACTCTCGTGATAATCTCTGAACTAAAAAGAAAACTGGCATTGAAGTCAAAAGGTGAGAGAGGCCTTAGCTGAATAAATTAAGCGAGTAGATATGTTTGGCAGCTGGTCAGATGCAAGCGAAGAAACTCCTTAAGCACTTGTCTCCTCCTATCTGAGCAATAAAAGCAGCCTAACAGCAAACAGCTCACCAGGCCATTTTCATTCAGCTGATAAGGACAGACAGATTTCAAAACAGGATCACAAATTTCTTTAAAAGGGACACAGACCCATAAAAGGTGACCGCTTCTTCACAACGTACCAACCAACCCCCTGATGAAAGAGCCAGCCGCAACGGCTGGTTGTTGAGCGCGGTGGTTACTGGTACGACACATAGCGCTTGTCAGGCACACACAGACCATGCCTGAAACGGTGTCCAAAAAGAAGAGATGCCTGATTCCCTTTCTAACACTTTTTTGGATATAAATGTAACAGTGCAATATGTGTTCAGGAAGTCAGCCAACATAGGACTGGTATATTTAAAACAAATTTGTGCTAAACTGAAAGAATTGTTTTGTATTTTCTAAACATTTATACCATCCTCCCTGAAGTAAACTGCACCAAAGTACATGCTACATTATTTATTATAATTGGCTGTTTGAAAACTCTGCTTTGGATCTGTTTTTTTCCCTCTACCAAATTTTGCCTTTACCACTGAGAAAGCCCTGTCTTTCTTAGTGCCATTAATACAAACTGCTTGTAAACCTCCTCACACACACACTGGAGTCGATGATGCTGACTCTTCTCAGAGAAGGGCCTTTGGCAAGTACCACACACTGCCAGAAGAGATCATTGCAGGGCAGATGCAGACAGCAGCTATTGTGGTCTTCCCTTTCATCTCCTCGTTAACTACTTTGTAACATGAAGAAATATACTGAGAGTCTAGAGAACACCAAACACTTTGTGTTAAAATTCAGAAGCTACGTGACTGACTGGTGTTCTCCAGATTCTCAATGTATTTATACAGTCCTTTTGCTGTACTTAAAATCCTAAGACAATCTAGAGTAGAAAGTTGTAAATATCCTTCACATCAATGAGAGCTGAACACCTTTCCCTCCCAACCCTCCCTCCCCGGGGTGGGTGCACTGTGCCATTGACTCTCCACCCCCCAGGATAACCTAGGTTTAGAAGCATCGTTACAGAAAATGCCCAGGGAACACAGACGAGCGTGACACAAACGCCTGAAGGATTCAGGACTGACCCTGCCCAGCTTGGTGAGATCTGAAACCTACACACCTTCTTGAACCCCAGGTGATGCTTGATGAGCTGGTCGGGTGTCTGCAGCCTTCTCCCCAGATCCTATCTGCTCAGGCACAGTGTGAGACCCGAGGTGCCGCCTGGGTCAGTGACCAAGGAACAGGGGCAAGGCAAATGCAAAGATATCTGCACAGCTCTGCCATGGCCAGGCATGGGGTGGGACAGATCCAGTAATTGCCATGGGTGCCAGTTTCCACAACCATATGGGACATACATGCCATCGCCCCTCCTCTAGACAGCGAGTATAATGTTGACAGGTGCGAAAATGACAGATTAGTAAGATTTTAAGAGGGGATCCATCATTTTATAATACAACTATAGCAAAACATACTCTGTAGAGTGCACTAAGACCACTCTAACACCACAGATATTTTATTTTTGCCTGTTTGCTACTACAGCTTTTCCACTTCTCCATGGAAGTCAGAAATCTGCCTCTTTCTGAGGCACTAGAGATACAAGTGACTGTCAAGAGAAGACAGGTTACGTCATTTTCTGCACAGTCTGTATTGCTGGACACTCAACAACCCCTGACTTACAGTTAGCACCTGTCTCTGTAATAATAATGGATTTAAATGTATCACCAGACAAGAACAATACTGCACACAGTGGTAAACCTTCAGGGACTTTTGGTAGCAGAGCTTCTCCATCATTCTGTCTGGACCTCCAGATTATGGTTTCCAGAAAACCAGGTGTAGGTGTAAACATCAGCAGAGAATACAGTGGTGTCTTCAGCATCCCTGTATAACTTGCTGGCATGTTATTTCCCCCTCTCTTACAACACACCCCCTTGCCTCTCCCTCCCATAAAAACAGTAGGAAGAATACGTATTGCCATTCCAGAAATAAATCACCGTATGAGACCTGAACAACTGCTTATGGATCCTGAGTACCCAGGAGACAAAAACAGTGACAGTAAATGTTTGAAAAAAAGAAATAATAATGAAAAGATGATGCATGAAAGTGGCTGTGTCAGCCATCTTCAACCTTTTTGCAGAAGGCACACCCAGGCCACACAGAGAAAGGCTTCTACATGTTGCATGAGATCTTGGCCATGTCTTCTATATATGCACATACTGCTTTAAGTTTGCATCAGTTCATCTCCTAAAAGCATAATCGTATGCAGTAAAATTAGGCTTTCTCTGCACTTACACCCAGCTGGAGGTCTCCCAGTGCATTTAGTCAATAGGACCACCCAGCGTGACCTGTTCAGTCAGGCTGGCACCGCCACAGACTTCTCCTTTAAGGTGTGCCATTTTAAACTTCCTGAAACATACCCTGAGAATGAGAACCTTGCATATGGGTGCTGAGTGCTGAAAGCAAGAGAAGGAAGCCGCTTTACCTCCAGAATGTGGCGGTGGTCCACACAGCAGCACCATGCCCTGGCCCTGGCGGACAGACACCGTGCTTCTCGTTCTGGTTTTGAAGTTCTCAAGATCTGCCAAGAGAGAAAGAACTCAATTAAAGGGAGTTTAATATTTTTTTCCTGATGAGAAGGACAGAAGATTCATTAGGACTTTGCTGTGTGACAGAGAAACAAGTGAACATCAGCTTGGAAGGTGGGTTGGTGGGATCTGGCAGTGGGAGACTGCTGTGGCAGCAACCATCAGAAGCAGCAAAAATGTCTCCACAGCTGGAAGGCTGGTAAAGGGGAAAAGGTACAGATTTACCCAGGGCAGAAGACATGCCTAGAGAAAACTCCAGCAACCTGTAATGCTGCTAGTTCATGAATTTACGGAGAATTACAACCTCAAATAATCACTACCTTCAATTATGTTATAAAGCAGTTCTGTTTCCCTTTAGGAGACTTGTTACTCATGCCTTTGCAACCCATGTGTAGAAACCCTTCATTTCCCATAAAGAAGTCTCTTGTAATACCTGTCTATTAGCCACAGTACTTTAATTAAATTAAATTCCTCCTTCCACCTCTCTCCTTTTCCTCTCCTTCAGAGGCCATGCATGCCAAAAATGCAATTCTGTCTTTTCTCTCCTTGCACACTGAATTCAAGAAACTTGCTATTAAGCGACGAGGTGACTCTCTGTGAGCCGAGCAGTGGCACCAGGTATTGATCAGCACCATCGCTGATGTGCAGGAGCACTACTACACTGAATCACTTTGGTAGCCTTTTATCTTTAACAGGCCCTTGCATTTCAATTTTTATTTTTTTGCTTTCAGTGTAGCTGAGCTGTAGTTTGGCGATTACAAACCTGTTGTCAGTACAGTTGGGAACCAGAGAAAACACACAGGTGATAAATATTTAACAGCAGGAACTAGTACGAACATCATTATAAGGTTACAAGGATGAAAAATTAAGCCTTGATTTTTGTCCCCTCTTGAAAATGTTTTCTGGAAGCACTGGCATGCATACTTAAAAAAAAAAATAAAAAAAAATCAGAAGAAGTCACTGCTTCATTTTAGAAACCTTCCTCATGGACCCTTCCTGCTAAAGCCAAATTCAGGACAAAATCCAGGCAAACGGGGAACTACAGTGGAAGTGGTAAATAACAATTTGTTACAGTACTAGTAGTCACTGTGAGATTTCCAGCACAGTTCTGCCATACCCTTATGCTGTACGCTACATCATTCCTGGGATCTTATTATTACATAATTTCATCTTTTTCATTTTCATTGTGGTGGATAAATATGGTGGGGACTTAAAAAGCCTGCTGCACTACAGCGAATTACTTGTGAAAACAAAACTAGTCCAAACCTGCCACCCTCCCATCTTTCTTCTGCCCAAGCCCATGGACAGAAGCAACGCTGACCAAACCCACGCAGTGCTGCCATTTGTGTTACATGCTAAGGCTATTGCATTATGAAGCCCTTTGGGCAAAATGGGTTCACAGAGGAGGTTCAAAACTAGACTTGAGATTAAAACCAGTCCAAACTTAATCTGGGTATCAATTTAACAGCAGGTTCACCAGCGCGAGCTGTTCGTTCAGACTCTGTGTAGGTACAGGGAGACAATAAAGCATAGAGTTTCCCAGCCTCAAGTCATAGTCTGAGTCTATAACTTTGAGCAGGGTGATTTTCTTTGTCCTCCTGTTTTTTTTGGCCTAGGAAAAAAGACAGAAGGAAAACAGAAAAAAACTCCTTATCAATGAAAATAGAGAGAGAGAGAATTTTTCTCTCCCAAGTTCTATAAAAAAGGTGGAATGGCACTTTTCAGGAACCACTATTACATTCCTCTGGCCACCTGTCAGTCTCATAGATTTAAATATATTTTGACTGCATACAGGCACAAGATTGGATCCCATCCTCATAGAGGACAGCTGCATGAGGAATAATAGCCTAAAACCAAAATGATGCCTAGAGGAATAAATGTGGTATTAGGAAACATCCTTGCATGAACATTATTTCCAATAAATGAAAAAGTAAAAGCAAAACATGTCCCAGTCATCAATGCAGATGCTTTATATACATATATACACACACACATATATATGTGCACTAGAAAGAAAATTGCAGAAGTACTGGTAAGTCTCAGACAATATTTAATAGAAGATTCTTTATATCGCAATTTAGCTATTTATATCTTTCTCTACGTTGATAGAACTAATACATTATGCCACATGCATATACATACACAAAACATTTTAAAGATTATACAGAATTCACTTTTCAGGCCTGAATACTAAAAAAGCCATATGCAGGTCTGCTTTAGAACAGGTGAAAGAAAAACTGCAACAACTCTGAGCCTACGTGTTTAAGCCTACTTATACAGTGCTCTAGGGAATTCTTCTGTTAATCACAGGGGAGGGAATGGGAAAGGTCTTTCATCACTAATCATAAGAAACAGCTACCTGCTCGGTGACCCAGCAACTCTTGATTATGGTAGCATGGAGAGAAAGTGCAGGACTCCATAGTTTAAATGCAAATCTAGTCCTCAAACTTTTTTTGCAAGGAAGAAATAATCCTATTTGTTGACAAAACAGATAGCTATATATTTATGACAAGAAAAGGATTGCTACCAGGAAAAGAAGTCTCTGCTTGGATGAACAACTAGGAAATGATGGAAGAATGGTCAAAATCAATTGGAGGCAGCAAACAAAGCACAGCATTCATCACTAACACTTGCAGTGCAAACTATCAAGCTTTGAAAGTCAATTGTCAATTCTAAAAAGCCTCATGCATGTGCCTAAAATCTGGCTCCAAGTAAACTAACAAGATTAAGATAATGATAAGAAAGGCTAATGTCGCATCAAACTGATTAGGCTGATTATGCTCGTGCATTCTGAAATCCACACTTCAAATTTATTTTTGCAATACCTAAATAGTAACTTGAATTAACAATAATATCATTAAGATGTTATTAGTAAGAAACTTCATTTAAACACCACCTTGCAATCTTTCCTGAGAAATTAGGAACAATATTAGTGTTGAATAGTTACAAAGTGTACAGATAGTGATGTGGCAAATCGAGAGGTTCTCCTCTTGCTTTCACATGCCGTGCAAAGTGGACAAAAACCTTTCCTACAAAATTCTGCTCAAATGGGTGCAGAATATTGCACTGCAATTTTGTATTGCTGAATTCCCCATACATGGAGGTAAAACCACTTGCTAAACAAAAGTTAAACACACTTGCTGAAAAACACCCTGCAGGACACTTTAATGCAGAAGTAGCACTCTAACACTTCTTTCCCCATGTTTGTTATCTTCCTGCAAGGGAAACACTGCTGTCTAGTGCCTCTCTACCCCTCCCTGGAGAGTAGGTAAGAAATTATTCTCTATACTTTTGACATTAAAAATCAATGGGACAGCAAAAGAAGAAGAAAAAAATAACCCTCGATGCTGCAGAATGACTGAATTACAGTGTAAATGGCTCAGCCGTATACATGTCCCCTGACGAGAGCATTAAGTTCCATTTGCCTTGCCCCCAAGCCCATAGATCCTGGCTAACATATGAGGATTTTTGTTCTTATTTGCCAATAAAGAAAGCCAAAACAAACCCACAAAAATGCCAGAAGACTTATTAAGCCAGCAAGCTCAATTATTTCTTGGCATACTTACTGTTCTGGAAGAAGGTTTGAGGCAGGACTGTCATACCTCCATGTCTCCCTTGGTACCAGCTCTCTTTCCACTAGAAATTGCACCTGAGCAGCATTAGGTGACCTTGGAAATCTGAAATCTCTGGCTGCTGGACCTGCCACTGTGCCTGAGCAGATGACCCCACAACATGGCACGGCTATTCAGCATGTGCTGCTCCAGGGGTGGCCTCTGCTCAGGTTTTTCTCACTGTGCCACGTTGTACCTTTTTTTTGTTGTTTCCTACTTCTTCTTGTTATATTTCATATTTGGGAGGGAGACAGTGAAGGCCTCAAACAGGTTTCTCAAACTTTCTCAAACAGAAGTGAGACGTTTCTGATTTACATGTAGAAACACCATCACGAGGAGACAAGGCCATCCCCTGAAGTGTTTGCTAACCCAGTGGAGGACATAACAAAAACCAGTGGTAGGAAGCTGAAGTCATGGAAATGCAGATGAGAAATACACTTACTATGAATGATGTTGATCAGGTGCTGGAATAAACTACAACAGAACACAGTGGGTTCAGCATCCTTGATGCCTGGAGATCAAGACCACCTTTCTAGAACATGACAAACACTAACTATGCCTTAATCACAATTAAGCAGCCAGGTTCAGTTAGGGATAAACTGGTGGAAAATATGGCTAGTGATAAACAGGAAGCCACACTACAGGGCACTGCAAACATCTAGCCTTCAGATGCATGAAATACTGGGAAGGAGGAGGAGGTCTGAAAGCCAGTGTCATAGTCTGGTTGCCTGATGCCCACTAACAGACCTGAGAATCCAAGAGTTTTGCTCCCTGGGGCCTTGCAACATAGTATGTAAGAAATCTGAAAATAATCACATTACAATTAACTATTAAGTACCCCACGGGGTACTAAAATACCTCAAAATAGAAATAAAAGACCTAGCCATTTTAGAAGTTTACAGTTAAATGTTAGACATAATGCAATGAGCATGGGTAAACAGAAGGGAGAGAACAAGACCAAGCAAAACAATGCGTGGAAGTGATAAGTTCATTAAGGTTTAGCAGGCAGGCACCTTTGTGACTTAATTAAAGTTTTTAGGGTGTGAATTGCTTCAATTACAGTGATCTATCATTGCAAGATCAAAAAAGAAAGGAGCTTCAATTTCAATAAAAATATTTATGCATGAAACGAACAAAACATGACCAGAATTGAGGACTGCTTGTACGAATAGAAACTGCTTCTTGTCAGAGCCAGGATCCCGGCATGTGCTTTTGGTGAAAGTATATCCATTCAACAACTCAGGGATCTGTGGCACCGGGCAGTATATGACCATTTCTATTCATAAGATCAAAAAGGAAACAATACAGCACAGCACACACAAGAAGGATGTAAACTTACCCTAACTAATCAAAGCAGCATATATCTGCACAAGAAATCCTAGGTCACTTGCACCAATGAATAACTCGCAGATTAGGCTTTTATTTTAAATGCGTGATTTCAAATAATCAAGATCAGATATTTGTATGACTGCAAGAATACACTTGTATGTTAGTTTTTGCCCTATTTAACTTGGATATTCTCTATTTAGAAAGCAATTGTCAAAATTCATTAAGAGAAGCCACTGAGAAAAAAAAATATTAACGCTTTCTGATTCTGGAGGTCAATGTCCTGCCAAAGCTTACTGGGAGCACACAATACTAAACTTATGACTCCAATGAAAATATAAGAATATTGTATAAGCTCCAGTAACTCCGATATGCAACATGAAGACACGATTAGTAATGTTTTCAGTGCAAAGAGGAGAATATAACAGGGAGGTGTAACAGGAATGCAGACAGGTTATTGTAACAGTTACTCAGACCTTATTTAATGAATGACTGAGGATGCCATTTAAACTTCTTCATCTCCACAGTATCAATTCTGAATCAGACTTAACAGACCCATGCGAGTATAAAGCTGTACGTATTTAACCTGTGAAAAATACATTGATCTGTACCACTGATGCCACTGTACTAGCGATTGCATGACTTTGGGAAAGTCACTTAAGTTCTCTGTGACAAAGTTTGCACATCTCTAAGGATCAGTACTTAAACTGTGTCTCTCAAAAGAGAATTAGCTAATATTTGCACAAAAACTTGACATCTGGTGCTGAAATGCACTAGAGTGCAATAAGCTATTAGCATGTGTACACTAACACCCACCCTTTAACATGAACTTGAATGTCTTTTCTTGCATTACTAGATTTTTCTGTAATCTCCATTAAAACTCTGTCTTAATACTTAGTGATACAACTTATGCAGGTACTGGTAAGTGATGCCAGTCTGATACAGATGTTCATTCCTCAAAAACACTCAAAAACCCAGAAGGTGCCAACAGCAGCTGTCAACCCCACCAGTTTTTCAGTTTGGGTAGGGTATTGCATCGAATGACCTCCTTCCAAAACCTCAAATGTGGTTTAATAAAAGCTTAAACAATCCAAAATGATACAAAGCCCCTTAAGGCTGGGTAGTTTGTCTCAGTAAATGGCATATGGAAATTTTAATCAAAACCATATGGCTTTTCACAGTTACAATTATCCAACTTTGGCTGGAGTAATGAAAAATTTCCCAGTTTTATGTAAAAAAATCAGTCTTTATAGTAAAGAAGATTCAATTATAGGCAAAACAAAAGAGCTGTAGCCTTTTATCCTTTATTAGTACCTACTTGGGTTTGTACTCTATTTATGAAATTTGTTAATTCTTTTTCTAAGCAACCACTAGATAAGTCCTGGAAATCAAAGTTTGCTCTTTAAAAGAAATACTTCACAGATGACATTGAAGTACGAGCAACCAAGACCATATCAGCTCACTTTCCTGCAAGTTCCCACTGGCAGTGGCAGTGTAATAATATTTGACCTCTGCTTTTTGTATTTATATCCCTTCTCATTTACAGCTCCACTGAATTGTTCTACTGTTAAGACCTCTACCCAAGCAGAGACGTTACAGCATTTGTACATGAGGCCCACTTGGTTCCCTGTTATTGGCTGCAACGTGGAAATAAGTCAGATGCTGAACTTGGTGTGCCCTGGAAACCAGGCTGAAACAAGGAGGCTTCCCTCAGGAGGCTGCAAGTCTCAGGTCATTGGTGATTTGACAGAGAGAACCCTATTTTTTATGCGAGCTAAGCTCTGTTTTGCCTTTCTTTGTTTGCTGGAGGAGGGTTTCCATGGTTTGCTTTTTTTTTATTTTATTTTTTTTAATGGGTAGCATATTTTTAGAAGCCAAAATCTGTAGTTATGCTGGTTCTGAAATTAAGAGAGAACTCTCTATGCAAGAGGGCTATTTTAGAACCATTAAACAAACCCCAAAATATTATAGAAAATTACATTAATAGTAAATGATTCAAATTCATGGTGACAGGTGTCTGCATGTCTTTTAGAAAGCCAGTTTATGTGACTGTATCATGTAGGAGGAAGTACTGCTGTACATTGCCTTGAAAGGCATACTGTCAAAAACTCATACGCCATTAGTGAACCCTTTGTCATTACATTTAAGGGGTTTTTTTCTAATGATTAGAAAAGCAGTGTCAATGCTGGTTTTATCTATTATTCTTGTTTAACTGATATGAAACTATTTCTTCTTCTACTATATTCTAACAAAAACATACATACATCAATCACTTCTTTATACATCACCGAATTTTAATTTCCAAAGAAAACATGACTAATATTCAGGCTTAGAGAGAAAAATGTTAGTGGCTTTTCTGCTGCTGTATTTTACTTAACGTCTATCTCCAGAGACTTTTGTAAAGCAAATTTGATAACACATCAGTGATATTGCTCTAGTGAGTCGATGTTAATAGCAAGTAGCTACCAAAGCATTATACCTGTATCTGTATGTCTATCTATATCTTCAAATGGATCATTATTCCTACAGAGTGAGCTATTCAATGAACCTGGACAGAGGATGTATGTGCTTGAATGAAAAACAAGGGATTGTAACACAGGACCCCATGAATACAACCACAAGATAATTGCAAAGGTCTTGCTGGTGCAGCCGCAGGATGGAAACAGATGCCTCCAAAGCTGTGAGCACAACCTGCAGCTCCTCCTCACCAAAGAAACACAATCCAGGACTGAGCAAAAGTGGGTTTGGCTGGAACAAAGAGAACTGTGAGCAAGAACACCACCTATATAAAACACACAGAGTAAAACTCTGACATAACAGAGATAGGAATCAATGAAGAAAAAGCAGGTAATACAGCAGTAGTAGCAACTGTATAAAAATATCTGCAGTCAGTGCCAGCCAGGGGAAAGACACCCCCCCCCCCCCCCCCCCCCCCGATCTCCTAACAAAGCCCCTCCAGGGGCAGGCAAGGGGCTGTAACTGCCGCCTCCTGGGAAGGCTGACACCACCCTGCTTATGTCCAGGAGGAGCACAGGAAGGGAAAAGGGCAGATAATACCCACACGTGCTAGACTGTGTGCATCACTGCAACTGTAAAGCTACTGGGAATTAGCAGTAACTGGGCAGTATGCACCCTAGCCTTAGTATCTCTGTAACTGTCCTAAAAATAAGTCTTTGATTAGGTTACTAATACTTCAGTTAGATTATCAACAAATCATTGGATCAGCATACAAAGGGTTCTTCTTTTAGCCCGTCTATATTGCATTGGGTGTTTGGTTTGGTATTTCACCCTTGAGGCTTGGTTGTACTTTGGATAAAAGAAACTCAAATGGTTAAAAATGAATCTGATAGTTTAAGAATTGACAAATTAGAAAGCTAAAACTTGTTCACTGGCAATTTTGGGTTTCTGTAGTGGACAAAACACCACCTTTACTATGTATATTAAATGAAGTTCAAAGCACCCATACAATAGGAAGTAAAGTAATGATATAGGTAAGGAGTAATTACCTCTTCATATATGTGAAATGCACAATCCACTTAGGCACACAGATACAGCCAAGACACCTAAGTAAATTTTCAAGCATGACTTAAAGAGATTTATGGAGCATAATGGGGTTTGCCTTCTCATACCCCTTCCATAATTTTAAGATGATCCCAGCAATCTAAAATTTAGAATGATGTTTAAGGTCATATTCAGTCCTTGAATGAAGACAACGGGATTTTTATTTTTTTTATTAAAGACCACATGACTTATCTCAAGGGGAATCTGGATAGGTTGGCAATGACATCCTGTTGAACAAAAAAACTGACCAGAAGGATTGGCCAAATCTTCCTGGTTCAGACTGAATAAAGAACCTTCTACCAAGAGATAGCCTGTATGCCCTCTTCCAAATTGTTTTCATCACATTTGCATAACTCTCCACATACAACAGAGCATGCTTTCATATCCTGGACAAAATACACAACCAGATGGAGACAGAAGTCATTTGCATTGCTGCCCATGGAATAATATGACTTCATTGGCTGTAGACTATAAACTATGCTAATTTGGCCCATAAAATAGTCTTGAAGATGAGATTCTAGTGCATCTCAGTCAATTTCAGATTTTAGAGGACATTGGTTTGAAGAAATCATAGCCCATCTATAAGAAGGCAGGCTGAAAGCACTTTAACTGATGACTAGCACCCACAAAAGCATTAAAGCTTTTTGCTCTCGAAATACTTGACAAGATTTGCCTCCTGATATTTATGGCTCTAATATCTCTAAACACTGTCTCTATAAAACCTGTGCCTGACTTTTTAAAAGCAGGGTTTTATGTCATCCCTTTCACAAATACACAAGATGAAGTTCTTCTGCCCATGTCCTTGCTGTTGTGTCAAGACTACACAGCAGGCTATGCAGTTCAGAATAAAACCCCCTTTGATATGGAGCTTAATAGAATTTTAGTTTAAGAGCTGGTGCTCTAATGACTAATTTTGAGAGTCTCTAATTTCAGAAATAGTTTACAAGTCTGGGGATGAAAGCTTTCTGATTTGACCTTTAGAACAGAAATTTCACTGGGATTTCTACTTCACTGAGAAAAAAAAAAGTTATAGAGGTAAACATCTTGCTATTTCCCTACCCTGCCTCTCCTTTGGAAAATATTTTTGCTTGGACTTTATTTATGTAGGCATTAAACAAGTCTGAGCCAGGAGCGAGCTGCAAACGGCCACGCTTGGATTAGGAAAGGAGAAAGCTGGTATGTCAGTATGCAAGCCAAGATCTTGTTTTTCTCCCAAGCCCTCCCTGCTCTCCCTGTCACTCACATCTTTGACCTATGTATCATCTTGGACTTTGACATCTCTATCTGGGTTCTCGTATTGAGACTATGTTTAAATCTTGCCAAATCTTTCTGACCACCATCTATCAAAGACAGACTGATTTGTCTACCTGCATGGCTAAAATTCCTCCTCAGGTTTCTACCTTGCATCTCAAAGACTGCAATAACTTTTCCTTGAGCATTTACCAATGCTGCTGGCCAACATGCAGCTGTGGGAGTCACGGATCCTCGCACCGTGCTCGGACCACTTTCTCCTTCATCTGTCATGCCGAGCACAAGCTGCTTGTCCTCACCAGGATGGCTCCTTCCTGGTATACTAGATACTCAGCACCTCGCTGGGATTTGATCCTTGCTTCCAAATAGGCAACAAGGCAGCCCCAGTGCTTTTTTTTTTTACCTTCCTTCATACCACTCATCTTACTGGGGAATGGGGGCTCTTAGCAGTATCTGCCAGGCACCCACTGTTCTCCTCCCAAATCGAATCACTCTTTCTATGATGTTACCAAAAAAAGAAAATCATCCTCGACTCTATGTTCCATTTCATAAAAGCTGCCTGTTTACTATCTTACAGGAAATATTTCAAAAGTTCATTTTGAAGCAACTCTGCCCTGCTTGAGACAAAATGCTGAGGACTCAGAAAATGTTATTTTATTACTTTAATCTGGAAAATCTGGACAGACATTTCCCCTTGGGTTAACTTGAACAGAGTTACTTCACTCTCAGAATTTTTTTATATTTTCCTAGCAAAACAATGCGTTATTCACACACCTTCTTCCAGCACAAGTGACCCTGCAATAGCCAGAAAGCAGTTCTTCTATGGCATCAGCAGATACTGCACAGCCCTCTCTCACTTCATAGCTGAGCATTAACATTGCAGATGCCCCATGCGTTCCCCACCAGAGCGTGCTCCGCTGCACCTTCTTACTTCATGCAGCTAAATGAATGCAAATTCAGACCCCAAATAACGTAAAATAATGTGACACAAGCTCACTGAGCTAGAAGTTTCAAAGAACAATTTCCCTTTACTTGATAGAAACACAAACAAAAAAGACGCCACAGAGATCCTGATCCTCAGAGGGTTATCTGGTGGTTCAGCTTGCCTATGGAAATGCACATTATGATGCTAGGCAGCATCTCTTACAGGACATTTTTTTCATTCTGTTTATCTCTCATGTCTAATGAATTATGAAACGGCAGTCACGTTTGTGGCAGACAGGAAAACTAACATGGGACAACTTTTGACAAACATATTTAAAGCTCTGCTGTCCTTTGCATGCCAATACCGACTCCCTGGTTTTGCTTTCCAGAAGGAAAATAGGAAACAAAAAATAAAACAATGGAAAAGCAGCCACTAGGATAAAATTGTTCTACATTGGCCTTGCATCCCATCAACAGGAACAGAAATTTTTTTACAAAGACAGAGTCTACCTCTGGCCTTTGGGTATAGTCTGTGCTTGACCATGGAGTCCTGTAACTGCTATTTTCCATACATTTAAAGACAATACTGATTTGCATTGATATAGAATCAGTAAGGATCAACTTAAGGATAATAATTATTTCTTCAAACTAGGTAAACAGCATTATTTCATTTGACAGACCAGGGGATTTAGAGCTGAAAGGGGAGGTTAAAAGAAGCATCTAGTAACTGAGAAAATAACATAGACCTCTTGATTCCTTGTCCTATTCTCTATCCAGTGGACATAAAAGACCAGAAAAAGTGATTACAATATGCCATGAAAACATATGCTTACAGCTTTTCAGATGTTTGTGCCACTCTAGGATCAGTTATTGCAAGATGTTTGGAAAGATTTCTAACAGGAAAGAACCCAGACCAAAAGAAGCTTTAATTGCAACCACAGATGTTTATGTGGTTTGAGGCTCATCATGGATTGCCTGGACAGCAAGGGTTCACAGACCTGACATACCTCTAATGTCTGTAATGGAGAGAGCGAGCAGGTGGAGAATACTTATTACAGAAATTATGCCCCAAATTCACTCCTTTATGATAAGAGTGGTGACGACAGATGCGTATGTGAAATCACGAGCAAGGATCACTGCGTGGGGACACAGCATACCTCTACCCTGGCTGCTTATGACTATACTGCAGACAAAGTCTCTACAGGATTGCTAATAAAAATTTCAAGATACTGACGTTTGAAGAAATTATCCTTATGAACTCTAATAATTATACATAAGTCAAGAAGGAAAGATTTATTTTAAATTTACGAGTTTGCAGTTGGTCATATCCCATTTTGTCTTTTCAAGAAAGTGTGGTTCAATCTCGCTGAATAACTTAGTTCCCTGAAGGGTCACTGCACTCTTGAGGATACTGCTTTACATTGGCATCTACATTTCTAGGCTATTTAATTTATTGTCAAAATAATAATTTAAATTTGCAATTTATTCTCCTCTCTTATTTATGCACCATTCTAGCTGTCACCAGAATAAGCCAACTGGACATCAGTGATTTGCAGAGGTAAGACTGTGCTCAATGAAAGTAGCTGGGCTATATTCTGAAGTTATGCCAAAATTAAACTCTAATGTATTCTACATAGCTATTCAACTGTTCCTATCCTCAGCTTTGATTTAAGAAAAAACGCTCTGAAAAATATTCTGTAAATATAGTCACAGTCAGAGGATTAATACTACTACTAAGGATACATTAATATTCGAAGTATACTACTATACCCATTCTGGCTTTTAGCCTTCAAAGAGTGGAATAGATGTCAAATGATGTGCACTGATTCTCTAATACTCTAGTGGTAAGCAGCCAAACAGGCCACCAACGGGAACTACCTTGGTGGTAATACAGGCAAGTTGCAAAGGCTTCAGGAAAGAGAGAGAGAACAGGAAATTTTTGCTGCTAAATAGTACAATGTCAGATCCTGCACAAAGCCACAGGGAAAGTAGGGAAAGAAAGACAAAGTCTTGCTCTCTCTTTAGCTTACTGTGGGAGCTTTACGCCATTTTCTTTATGATCTACAGATTGAGCATATAAAAAGAAGGGTGGTATTAACAGGTGAGATGTCAAAGTGACTGATTAAGCCTAAGGTCAGAAGATCTTCAAATGCAGAGATCTACTCCATTTCAAAGTGAAATTGTCCCAAATACCTGGGCTTAGAACCTGAATACTTACTGCTTCATTCAGAACATCAGAGAAAATGAGAAATTTCTCTTTTTATTTCCTTCAGGTCCAGTTGGAGTTTGCCACAGCACCCTCACATGATTTAGCACAAAGATAATTTTCTCAAGACTAGAGAGTTTCACATAACAGCAGAGCTTTTTTCAAAGAAAGCTTGCATCATTGGACCTTGGCATACTGGGACCAAATTAGCCCATTTAATCGTTCACTTTAAACAAACGCCTATATCTGCACTTAGTTCTTAAAGATCCAGCCCCTAGATATAAAAAATACATATATTTTGAATATATGTTCTTTTACATATTAAAGGCAAAATTAATAAATAAGGACAGAGACAGGAAAAAAGTGTCAAGCCTGTGCCTTGCTGTTCCCTAAATTTCTAAACCACAAAAGAAACCGTGGCGCTGTGACCGACCTGTGATATTAAGCTCATTGCAGTGCAATGCCCAGAGGGCTGGCTGCAGTTCTCCCGCCTGGCGCAGCAGCTCCCGGCCACAGCCCTCTGACACCTCCCTGTGCAAAGCTCCCTGCTCTCAGCAGCACTATTTCTGTGTGATATAAACTGAAATACACTTCCGAAATAACACTGCAGGCTTACAAGATTACTAGCTTTGAGAGAAGGTGCACCGATTATTTACAAATGCCCTGCCACTGCTTTAAGTAATAATGTATTCATCTTATTTATAAACCTTGGGTGGAAACAAAGCAGGTATAAATCCTATGTTTCTGTTCCAAGTTAAGGGTCCTTCTATCACAGATGAAAGTAAAGTAGGTTATACATCTATTCTCTGCTACATACTCCCTGTTGGTCCGATTCATCAAAAAAAAAAGAAAAAAAAGAAGAGCTTATGTGAGGCTTAGCCTAGTTTTCTGCTCATCAGAGACTGCGTGGCAAAGGTGCAGAGGTGGTGAGATGGTTCTCCAACACTGACAACTGCACTTTGCACAGCTGAGTTAACATTTTAGCAAAGGAAGGAAACATTGGGAAATATGTGCATAGAAAAATTCAAATAAATTTGCTTATTCCCTTGTTAAGAACACATGCTGCATCACACCACACCTGGTCCTGGGGGCCCAGCAATAGGAGCATCTGATTTTGGATAAGACCGTCAGGCCTTCTATCAATACAAATGGTATTTTTCCTTTAAAGGTCACCGGAGGAGGAATCAGGGAATCTACATGCATACAGGAAACGACACTCTTGAGCCAAATTTGTCGTAATTAGCCCCAAATCTTATCTGACGGCCTAGACAATTTCAACATTATAACTTTGCAGAAACAGGGACACCACAAATAGCTTGTGGCCTACTCTTACAAGCTGCGATCTGACAGCTTCATCTGTATCACAGTGCATGGAGGAAAACAGGGATGGCTAGCTCATCCCAGCCACTTCGGTGGGACAGGGGAAGCCTGGGGTGACAGGGCCTATGGCAGTGGACAGAAACGCACATGCAAGGTCTAAAATAATGCTTTATTTGCAGAGTTTCAGGAGCTACAAAACAATGTTCCTTTAGGAAGAGTGAAAAGTTTAGGAAATATCTCTTCCCAGAGAATCTGTACCAAAACAGATTTATCTACTGGACCCAGAATTTAAAATGTGTCCTGTATATCTGGGAAATGTTATAGTGACTTTTTTAGTCTCCCTGGAAACTGAAGTAGGAAGCCAGAGGAAGCAGAGGCAGACCCTCTGCAGCACAGTGCCATTTGTTGCTGCTGCAGAGCCACTCCTGTGACCACAATGAAACTCTCCGTCTGGCCTGGACGTGCAGAGGGTCTGAAAGGCTTCAAAGGAAAAAAAATCAGAGAGCAAAAAAGGATTTTGGGGTATGTACAGGAAAGCAGGCCACATTAAGAAAACCAATTCCTGAAGATGTAAGAAAAAACCTAAGAAAAATAAATTATTTAAGGTAGATTAATTGACCCTGGGTAAATGTAAACTCCAGTTGCTGGCTGGGAGCGTTATCTCCAAATTGCAACCATACGCATGGGAGGCAGTGCACTGACAAAAATGCCAGGAAAAAGTGAATTAACCTACGGGAAGAGCTGCAGATTTGAAGTCCAGACTCCGAAAAAGCAGAAGGGGTACGTGAGCAAGAACTAGCCAGGCGTGGTATTTCAATATTGGGGTGAAAACCAGCCTTGGAGCACAGGCACACACGTCCTGCAGTGGTGGCTGCAGGGCTGGCAGGCCTGGGAGCTTCCCCCACCTTACTGCAGGTGGGCAGCTCCCACCCAGGATGCTAAAGACTCCCAACCCCACATACCTGGCAGGGGCTTTTCAGAAGTGCTCTCACAAAGAACCAGAAAAAGGAAGGAGCCAGGAAAATGCGCTGAACTGGGTTTCTGCCCTTCGTAAGCAGCAAATCCTTGAAAAAATAAACTTTCCGAAGAGGACAAGCACAGGCGACCAATGGGCTGCTGAAGGATGAGCAGAGCCATGCACACCCATCGTCCCAGCTGCAGTCCGACTCCGGAAAAAAACAACCCAAACCCTCCGTCTCCTTAATTTCCAGGAGGTTTAAAACACATCATCTTTTCTCAACACTCAGACGTTAGTAATCACTGCGGAAATGATTTAATTTGCGTGCCGAATGCCTCATTCAGCCGAGCGGCAGTGCATTGCTTCATTGATCAATCAATGCGATTGTTGTTGCGCTTGTTTGTTTAGGCAAGGCAAGGCAGATACTTTGGCGGTTCTCTGAAAATGTTTTCATTATTAATTGTTCTTGAAAGAATTACTTCATTGATCATTTAATCTCCAAAAAGAAAATGAATGCACTTCAGGGCAATAAGAGGGTACAACAGTAAAGAATTTGAGCAGCAATTATAATTTGTTTCTTAGCAACTAATAGCAAAAATTATGGGATTTGCTCAGGTACAAGATATAACAGGAATCATTCCAGCAATGGGAATACTGAAAAAAATTCTTTTCAGTGCAATGTTGGGAGTAATTTTCTTTTTCTACCATCACAGTGAAATTATTTTGGGATGGTAGGTCAAAGCCCCAAAGTATTCTCATTACAACCACATTATTACTGTATTTTCTGCTACAGTTTGCACTGCACAGTGCCGAGTCCTAGCTGCTAATTCATGCGTAACAATTATTTTTGCAGAAGCACTTCTATAAACCAAATTCCTTTATTAAAGCATGGGGGGGGAAGCAGTTTTCAGAAACAATAGTGTGATTCCCTGCAGTTAGGAGCGTGCTCACGGTAACGGAGAAGAAGTTAGATTTTCTATAAATGAATAATCCAATGGAAAATGTACAAAAGGTGTCTGAGGCTGCTGCCCTGGTTAGCGGTGGAAAGAAGCCCACCTCCAAACCCTGCCCTCCAGGCACAGTTTAATCTTCAAACACAGTGAAACAGTTCAGGCTAAATTCCACATAGAAAATCAGCCATTTTGCCTGACCAGGGCTGTATGCAGGAGGAGGAGGAGGGGGAGGAGGAGGAGGAGGAGACCTTCCCCCTTGCATCTCATCTCATCTGCCCGCAGCTCCCAGGTGCAGCACAGGAATGCTTTGCTGCTGCTGCTGCTCCAGCATCCTCTGAGGATGCCTCCCTTCAGCCCCATCATCCCCTCTCCTGGGGCCCCATTTCTGTTCTAAAAATTGGTACCTCAGCCCCCTGGACATCAATATCACTTTCGCCAACAGCAGAAAATACCCACAGCATTAGCATGGACCTGTTAAATAACAGATTCAAAGGAAATTCCTTCATAGAAACTATGGGTTGCTACAGGTTGGAAAGGCACCGATTTCACAGAAGTGTCTCTGTACAGAGCGAGAGGAAGGACACCAACTGTCCTCCCAGCGTGGTGGTGCGATAATGTGCAAAATTCTAAAAACTCCTGAGAAGTAGATCCCATTTCTCTAACAGCTCATGTTTCACAGACATCACTTTTAGGCAGTTTTTATAACAACGGGGGGCAAAACAATGCTATGACTGAAAAACTGCACCGGTTTGGACTTAATTTTCCTCTTTGGATACTCACTTCAAAATCAATAGCATTTGACAAACATCGGTACTGATGAGAAAGGCAACAGCTACTGCATGGCTACTCACCTACTCTCCAGAGAGTTTATTTTAAAATCAGCATTACTAGAGGTAGCATTATCTTTGAGTATTTTCAAGTTAAACTGCAAATCCTGCTGAGGAGTTTAGGGCCAAATTGAGCCTAGTTATCACAGCAGGGAAAGGACATTTGATCTACCAGCACTGGGGATGGCTCCACAGGAGAAGACAGGGGTCATATCCCAGGAGAGCAGAGCAGAGCCTTGGTCCCATCCTGGGGAAGCATTAGCTGCCACAGGTGGAGGCAGCAACGGAGCAGACGCAGTCTGGAGACCCCTGGGGTGGGGGCACATGGGTGTCCAGATTGACGCCCTGCACTGCTCCTGGAGACGTGCAAAAATGTCTGGTTTCAGTTTTGGTGGTAAAAAACAAACTGCAGCCTCAGCAAGGTAAAATAAATATCGAAGTTACTCTCTAATTAGAGATATTATTCTATAGGTGCTGATCAATCAGCTGAAAGGCAAAATAGTAATTGCCATTCTCTTTGCTAGGGAGAGTCCTGTCTCACTTATTCCACTGCACCAATGTGATCACAAGAGAAAAGATCTGGACATCACTTGGCAAAGAATTATGCATAGAAGAGAAAACCTTACATAGTCCTATTTCCTCTGAGCCCACTTCCACCAGTGTTGCTCATTTTGAACAGGTTTGACAATCTGGCCCCTTTCTGCTTTACAAACCTTTGGTTAAACAAGAACAAACCCAAAGACAGCAGACAAGAGTTACAAGTTATGTGGAAGCTGGCACTCTCCATGGTCACCCACACACGGCGATAAATCAGGGGCTTCTGCAAAGACATTTCTGGTGAAAAGGTATCAGGCTCAGCTTCCCAAAGGCACAATCCTTTGGACATCTACCACACTCAATGGTCAATAGAAGGGGGAGGAATAAGTTTGAAAGCCTTTGGGTCATTACCTGCACAGGGCATGGAGTACAAGCATACTCCACACGACCAGCAGTAGCTGCTAGCAGGTAAGATTAGTACTAGCAGAGGCCATCAATGTAAGTGAAATTAAATCTTAATAAGTAGTCCTCCAAATAACACACTCCTGACAAGGGTCTGCAACTGTTGTGCAGAACAGGCTAGTGAGCTTCTCTAAGGAAGGGCATTGATGCTGCCTCGCACTGGGGACAGAGAAGCTCTTGAAGCCTTTCCCAGGACTGAACTTTGTGATTTTACATCTATGGAGATGTGGGTATAAATGAAACTTTCAGCATCTGTGTGCACTTATGTTCCATTTTGTAAATTATTTCACAGTCAGTAGAAATAATTTGGCAAGGAAGCTCATTAAAAGCACATCCTGCTCATGGCGTGCTGCTCTGTGCTGAGCTCTACCGCTCTCGTGCCCTCAGCCAAGAGCTGCTCAGCACCTTCAAGTCATGCCAAAGAGAATGGGAGCTGAGCAGGCGGAACAACTTGCAAATTCATCACTTTCTGAGTGGTATGGTCCAACTCTGGTGCCACTAAAAATCAATACAAGTTTTATCTTCAATTTAAACGGAAGCAGGATCTGGGCCATAGTAAACAGCTTTAATCATATGTCTGAATGGGTGGGTACATCTCTAAACTGCCGCATCAGAACTGTGCTTCTTTCCAGGCATAACTTCTTATTGATTTCAGTGTTATTTCCAAACAGAAACTACGGTACAGTGAATAAAATTGTCAAGCTAAGCCCCATCCCCTAAAATAAAAAGCACATAATTTAATCTAGTTCAGCTGTGTTTTTGCAGATCATTTTAGAAAAGCCATTATTAGAATCCATACTCAGACTTTAAAGCTTTTTTTTATTTTCTGAGAGCCTGTATTGCTATTAAGGACAGGGTTTAGTGCATCATTAATCCATATTCTGTTACTGTGGCACAGCAGATTCCTCATGTTCAATTTCAGAGACAACTAGCATTGGGGAAAAAAAAAGAAAAAAGAACAAATTTGAAATGTAAATGATGTAAATGACATCTCACAAAGCAAGTATTGGGGGAAAATATTAGCACTTTTATCGTAATGAGTTTGTAACCTAAATACATATTTCAAGGATTAAATTGCTGACCCTGTCTGACCTCCACAGGAGGTTGAATAGCTAGATCGCAGTTTAATCTTCAGTGAAAACGCTAGAGAAGAATAATACAGCCCTTGAAGAACAAACGAACATATATTACTGATGCCCCAAGATTCAGAATTTAACCCCTAAGAGTGAAAAAAAAAAAAAAAGCTCAAACCCCCAGACATTAGTCTCAAAAGACCCAGCAATAACTTTCCTCAGAAATAAAAATGAGAACACAAAAATTACACAACGCAGGATCAGGATGGAAAATAAGGGATTGCTCGGATGAGGGGGGAAGCTACAGACAGGTTAAGCAGTACAGTCCTGAGTCTCTAACCAAGGGGCTTTCCACAGCTAAATCATAATATGTGACATAGTGGGGCATAAGAGACCAAGCTGAAATGCTGGAGCTGGGTCAGAGACTGCATGTGTAATCTAGGTGCCAGACAAGGGTGTAAGTTCCAGGAAAGTAACTTGATAAAATGGAAAAATCCTGAGAAAGCAACTGAGAGCAAACAGGTTCAAGAGAGCTCTCCAGTGGCTAGAATGAATCCTCCACATACAGGGTTTTCGGTTATTCCACACAGAACCTACAGAAGGCCATCCAAAAATGATCACATTTGGAATAAAACCACATAAAGGCAAGTAGCTATATTAAGCAGGGCTACTGCATCCGCACATCTTGGACGTCAAGGCCAAAACCCACCCATTACTAATACAGATGCCCATTTTTACTGGTTCCTGGAGGCAGAGCTTTTGTAATAAACTTAAACCACTCTGTTTCATAATTCAGCTAATTCTGGTTGCCATCCCTTTGATTGTACAAGACAAAATGACTTCCTGTTTTGTGAAAGCACAGAGCCTACCTTGAAAATCGCTGATTTTTTTTTTTTATTTAATCCAAATGTATCTAATTGATTATGCTGTTTTAGCAATCTAAAATAAATTTTAGGAATTAAAAATATTACATTATTCAAGTTCCCCATCATTACTGTAACTGGAAAGGAACAAGCTTTGGTTTTGAGTTCAATCTTCTTACCTAAGAATCAATCAAACCAAATTCATATTTGGTCCACTAGTAAACCTGAAAGATTTTTGCCAGATGTATCATTCACTGACATAGATAAATTAAATAGAATTTAACAAACACTCTGTAACCGAAGCAAAGATAAAATGTTAAAGGTTTCTTATTTTTGTGCAGAATTCTCTGCATTTGCAAGCTCTTGACTAATAAGCACCTAACAATTTAAACAAGCAAGGAAGCTGATGTATTTCCACTCAAGTAGTCTGTGGCTACTGCACTTGCCAGCATCAGGATTCTCCCTCCAAGTCCCACATCCTGAACTTTGAAGCCCAGGACCAGTGTCTAAGGAATTGCAACCCGGTACCCAGCTTGTCCTTGAACGATTGACTTCAGCAAACAGTACAACCCCAGCCAAGGGGGAGTTGAAGTTCTTTGCTCTGAATAAGGATGCTTCCCAGGCTCACCCTGCCAGCTAGCAGAAGGCCACGATTTGTAAGACAGAGCCTGCTGTGAAACACGTGGTCATCAGAGAAGCAGACCAACACAGTACTTATGAAGTGATCACCTTGACATACTGAAATGTGGAGTGATGAGATTGGTCTTAAGGAAGCTGTTCATTACCCATCCAGAGTGAAAACGCACCCTCAGTCATGGAAAAACACACACAGGTCATAAGCAAATAGATAATATATTGTAAACAACACAGGGAGACAGAGGACTTGACTCTACTCACAGTAATATTTCTCATTACAAATCACCTCTCTATATTGCGTGAACCTGGTGTTTATTGGCATTTTTACTTTTCATTTTTGTAGCTGGAGTACATCAGGTTCTCTTACCAGTCAGTCAAAAGCATCTTTCATTAAGCACTACTGAAAGCCCAGCTCACCACTACTGATAGCTTCATGTCTGTGAACGGAATGGACTGCCTTGAACTCCTGCAAGTGCATGCAAGGATATTTCATAGCAGCTCCTGCTGTAATTACCAAGCTGCTATGTACACCCCTCCCAGGACAACAGCACAGAGAAATCACAGAGATGATGGATGAATAAGTCCATGTATCTATTCTCTGCCTTCACTTTCTCAACTACATGAGAAAAAAGATGACTTGTGGTCCTGCGTTATCATTTGCCCACTCTTACAGACTTTATCCTGTACCTCAAAATGGCTTTACATAATTTCATACAATGCTAATTCACATCAAGACCTATGTCTTTTGTTATCCTTAGCTTTCGACAAGAAGCTGCAATTCTGAATTTAACTCAAAATAAATACAAAGCAGCCTGTTTTCCCTTCGATACACAGTTCCAAAACATCACCCATACCTGAAAGTACTCGTACCTAAGAACTGAAATGTAGGACTTGTGAAAACTGTCATTGTGAATTTATTCCTTATAAAGAGCATACTCCTTCAAATATTTTGAAGCTTTAATTCTCCACTGAAAGGAAAAATCAATGGTGAGATCCTGTTTGCCAGATACTTTCCTAGGTGGCCTCTTTCTCAAGAAATGAGACATTTTACCCTGCATACTACATACAATTTTAGCTAAATAACCATAAACCAATGCATCTGTTCCTCATTCACATTTCCCCTCTAAATCCAGGTGTTTTCTCTACTGCATGAACAGCTCAGAGAATACTGCGTAATGCATTAGAAAAGGTTAGGAAAGGTGGCATTGCTCTCAGGTTTTTCTAGCATGCTGCAGGAATGGAGGTTGCCTTGTTACTCACAAGCAAACTGAAGCTTTGCTTCTCTGCTGACAATCGTTCCAAACGGGTTTGTTGCTACACACTGGTATGTTCCGGTATCTTGGGTTTTATTGGGATTATTGATCAACAGGTTGCCTTCCACCACGCTGTAGCGGTAATCCATACCGATGTCAATACTGGTTCCATTTAACTTCCAGCTATAGCACAAAATGCCAAAGTTAAATTCTGCTAATATTAATGGATGCTCTTGAGTATTTGAAAATATAACATGAAGTAAATAAAGAAAGATTTAAAACATCTTTTGACTACTCACTAAAAAAAAAAAGGCATGAAAATGCAAAATATTCCAGTATTTAACTGAAAGAGCAATATCCTTGACATATATTTCAGTCTCTGCTATGATTAATGTTTCTGTAGTTGCTAGTGCTGCTGCTCTTTGGAATTAATCATTTTGCAAGGGGAAGTCCCAGAAACAGGATCTTTAAACCATTCAAGTCCACTGAGGTTTTGGGGTTTTTTTCCACTCCCGACTTGCTAGCTGTTTGTTTTTAAATTTAAGAAAACTCACAGCAGATGTTGTCACAAACGGGGGCACTGAGAAATTCCAGCACCACATTGCCCCAGTTACAGCAACCCTCATGCCCATCAGCCCTCAATGGAGCATGCAAGGGAGCCACAGCCGCATAGCAGCTCCAGAACGTACAGAGAAACAATTTGAGTATGTTTGCACCAGTGAATCAACAGAGTTTATTGCATTAAATAGTCGGTCGTTTCAGAAGACAGCACGGTGGCTGAGGTCTGATGACTAATCGGTTTCAGAGTGGCATTTACTTTGGTGAAGAAAATGAGAAAGGTATTAAAGGAAAAAAACCAGCAGCCTAAATGATTTACAGCAGTAGCATCACTGTAGTAGTATACCATCTTTTTTCTAAGGATTGCAAAGCAGCTACTAAAGCTAAAAACAATTAAGAGCTTTGTCCATGTTTATGGAAAAGGATGGTTAATCTGGGAGCCAAGACTATTTATAATCCCTTCATAACCTTTTTGAACTCTTGTCCAAATTTTTCAATTGCACTGCAATACGTAGTAATTTCCTGATGCCTGTCTTTTTTTATCAGTATTGTGACAGACTCCAGGGGTATCACTGAGTTATACTGCATGATACACGCTCTTGGGGGATACTGCTGTAGAGGGGAGATCGTGCTAAAGAATAGTTAAACATTCAACAAACCCAATGGTTGGTCTGGGATTTCCTTTTACTTCGCAGCTCAGCTTCACTTTCTTTTCTTCCGAATCCAAGGGGAAGATCACGCTGTTGGGCTCCTGAAGGAAAACTGGCCCATGCAGTGTGTTGTCGTCTGCATTAAACAGAGGAAAAATGGGACAGATATTTGATGGAATCTCCATGTAGCCAGTGTTAAAATATAAAATAGTATCTTAGCAGCAAAAGGCCACGTATCATTCAGCCTAGAAAAGATGTGATAATGACACCTTTTTTTTTTTTTTTAATAGCAGCCAGATTTTTTTTTTCCAGAAGTCATTGAACCCAAGTGCGGTCAATGTTCGTGAAAATGTTTGTGCACTAAACAGAGCACAGACTGAAACTTTACCCAAAGTTCAAACAAATGGGAACATGCAAAGCTTACTTCAAACCAGAATGCTCAGTTTCACATTTAAAAACTTAAATATTTTCACTGTAAATTAAAAACCCACATTATTAAATACAGCTACACAGTAATGAGAGCCAGAGGTTCACCAGCATTTACAGCCCCCAGGAAGCCCCTCCATTAAAAGTGGTTCTGCCATCCCTGGATTGAAACGTTTTTGCAGTCACGGGGCGTAACTGAGCATCAGCCCCTCGGAGGGGACCCTTGGCCATGTAAACCCTTTTACATCTTCTGCCCTTTCCCAGCGGTGATGCTGCAGGGATCCCCCAGGCACCAGCCCTTGTACCTCACTGTACTCCCCGGGCACAAAGGTCCTGAGTGCTTGGTATGAACTGCGCCGGCAAGCACATTACACACCTGTGCACTTTCAAGTATTAAAACCTCACTCTAAATACAGGTAGAAGAGTGAAAATATTTTGGCAGAACAACCTTCAAAGAGTTCAGTAGTCATTTCACAGCAGTCCAGCAGTCTGAGGTTGGGGATTACTTACAGGAGCCTTCCTTGTACTGACTTTTCTTCTTTATTTTAAAAACACATTTTTATCCTCTGTGTTATTAACTCCTTCATATCTTCTTTCCTCTCTTCTCAACCACTTTAAATTTTCATCTTATCAGTTTATCTTTTTTCAAACCTGGAACTAAGGGTAAGCATTGCTAACAGGAACGGTCCTGAGGTACAGCTTTTCTCTGCCTGCCACTTTGCAGTTACAGGATTTCATGAAATATGTCAACATTGCTCAAAATGCCCACAAAAAGTTACAACGTAAATTCCCTGCTCTCCATCCTGTTTGTATTAGACAGTTTTATCTTCACGGTAGCTGTTCAGAACATAAAGGAAACCAACTTTTCTTCCCTGAAAAGATCAGCTACCTTGATTTCACCAAGACTTTTCCGCCCATCAGTGTCGATGTCTAGCTGCCTCCCTTAAGTATAGCGCAAGTAAGGACCCAGTAAAAACTGCTCCCAGTCAGAAAGCCTTTTAGCTGAATAGAAGGAGCCTTGCTTTAACATTTTTTGAACATTTTCCGATCATGTTCTGCCCTATCATCTTTACAGCAGACTTCTGTTCTTGCAGAGTACTGATGGGACAAAGGGCAACTGCATGGGCCATCAGGGTGCTGCTGGTGGTACCCACAGCTTCCTCGCTGCCGAGGGCAGGGACTCGCAGGGATGCGAGCACGGACGTCGCTTTGGCCAGGCAGCCACGCTGCTGTCTGGTCTGCTGCCAGATGTCCATCTTGGTGGACATGCAGGAAATTTGTGGGTATAGGAGGTCAGAGGAGAATGAATAAATAAAATATAGAGATGATGGGATGAACAAAAAAATTAAGAAAGAAAAAGGAATGAACAGAAGACGATGCATCTTCCCAATGGGAGGAAGGTGAGTATGAATGTGAACAGCCCTCATATCGCCCGACACTGGGAAATCACCTGGATTTATTAGGGACAGAACAATAATTCTCTACTCCAGGGAAAAAATTCTGTCACCTCCACAGAAGGATTTCAGAAAGACTATGCCAGGAAGATTATAATGGAGCAACCTCTCCCCCGTATCTCCTCCCTCAGGCACCACCACAAAAGAGAATGCACTAAGCATACAGTCATATCAGTTGTGTTTATCTTTATTTTTAATTATATGTTAACGATATCTGACTGAGACTCATTTATTATTCAAAACACATTTCACATAATCTCTAGCTTTAAATTATACCTGTGTGCAACTTACTGTTGCTGGCATAAAAAGATAATAATAACCATAAAGCATACAGGGTTAGATTATGATATCCTGACTTGTTTCTGAGACCCAGGGCTGCTTCACTCCTTAAAAAGTCTCATTCACTGTAAGAAATAATATTAGAATCTGGCCCATGAAGATTACAGCTCTGAGTACTATATTAACGGGTTTGAAAACAAGAGAATTAAAATATATTTTAATTTATCCAGTTTTCTAATTGTAAAATACAGAAGCTGGCCTGGTGCTCAGGTCCTGTGTAAGAATCGCTTCAACTCCCATAGGCAAGGAGCTTGATTGTGCCGGGACAGGCACAAGCCAGACCATCCCAGGTAATCCAGTTAGTGAACCGTGCTGACTCAGGTACGTGTTGCATCAGCTGTGTCATCTGCCTCACCCCCCACAAAGGACTGAAGTCACACTACGCTGTCATTTGCTGTTATTTCAATTACGGTGTGTCAATTTATATCATATCACATCATGCTAAAGGTCAGATTCTTGGTCCTCCTCCCATCACAAGAAAATACACTTTGCATTAAAAAGTGGATAGCTCACCTACTCGAGTCGGGAAACAGACACACAAACAAATCTAAGGGTCCAAACGTGTCCCCATATGACTAGGACATCACTTGGCTGCAGGATCAGGGCCCAGACCCTTACGGTATAGCGTCCTGGGGTGAGACACTGGTCTTCAAGGTATAATGAAACTGGTCCACATGATGCAACGGGGTGTTTGATAGGGAGTTACATTTGTGAGAAACATCACAATCTGCCTACATAATTAGTAAGCAAAGTACAATTTAGAAAACACATCGGACAAAAAGTAAAGAACTACAAAGGTAGAAATAGTCACATATAGGTGAAAAGGCTAAATAACTTAATTTGCCTAAGCTAAAATAGAAGCTCATGGAAGATCAAATGAAACCACTCTCCAAATATTATAGCTGCTGCTGACACTAACATTCAGCTTTTATATGGCAAAAAATGCTTGCCCTTCCTGTTAGCCAGCAAGAAGAAAAGCCCTGGTGCAACTACTACTTGGCTTTCAAGAGAACAGCGTTGGGTAAGGCAGGGAGAAGGTCTGAAAGCAGCTGCCAGCGTATCAGGGGTTCAGAAGAGGAGGAAAAACCTTGCAACACTGGGTAGATAAAATTATTTTGAGTGCCTTTCTTCTTTCTCTTATTGCTGCTTGTGTATAACCAAGATAAGCAAGTCCAAACTATTTAATCTTCAGCCTGTAGAGTCCTTTTGCTACAGTCTAATGCGTGATTGAAATCACTGCAGCCCAGATCCTAACATGGTGTGTGACAAAACTTGAGCCACAGTACCTTACAGAAGAGGAGGATTTGGTTCAAAGAACACTAAATAGTCACTAATAAACTGCTGTCTACATTCTTACAGACAGAAAACTAAAAGTACCTGTACCATAAATAGTCCATTTTTTACTAACTTACATTACTGGGTAGAAACAGATTTCAGATGTTTGGCGTCAGCACAGGCAAATGCATTTGCTCTGTTACAGTGTCTGGTTTTGTGGGAGCAAAGGTTTGCTATTCAGATAAATTTGAAATGTGAATTTTACACCTTTTTTTTAAATAAAAGTGGTAACTTCTTTTCTATTGCAATAATGTTCAGGGACTCACAATCACAAAGCAACAACACATTTTTAGCTTATCACTGATGAACACAACTAGCTGCTTGATCCACAGAAGCCCATCGATGCCAGAAGGCGGTTCTTTCCGGAGCTTAGCAGGCTTTTCCCTTGCCCTTATCAGATTGTGTTTATTAGGCTCTCTTTTGGTCATTTAATCAAACAGAACAATGAAGCAGTGCATATATGTATGCACACACATGAAAGCTGCTCAGTTATTTTAGCTCACTTCACTCTTTACGATATTCAGCAACTACTGCATAACCTGTGCTACTCCTTACACATTTGTTACTGTCCTGGGAAAATACAATAAGTAACCTTCCCGGACAAGCTAACTGTTGAGACACTCTCCCAGTGACAGATTTTATTGTTCTGAGTTACATTTCTTTTGCTCGAGCCCGAAATGAGTTAACCCAGAATGAACACTGAGCTGCCCTCAGCTTAAGACAAGTTGCAAACAAGATTGGTTACCAAAAAGCATTTTTTTTTTCCCCTGTCAGATGAAACAAATGTACTACTGCTCTGGGTCTGCCTCCTTTGAGGGAAGTGTATTTCTTTCAGTAAGATGCAGGGTATAAGAAATTTCAGTAGATTTCATGTTCAAAGAAACACTTTTAAACACAGTACGAGGGGTATGCCCATATGCTGTTGGACAGAATGTGATAGATAATTTAGATGAACATGCTGCTATGCTAGCTTCTGCTGAGATCCATACACTTTTTTTTTCCTAGTGAATCACAAAATCTACTTTAAAATGCCAGATTAATTTAAATACATTACAAATGAAGAGTATATTTTCTGTGTCCCTCCCGTACCCTAAACCTGAAAGTCAGCATATCCAGTAGGATGCTAAATGCTTGTCATCTTTCTGCACTTTTGAGGAATTGAAACATGAAGAACGTCAGCTGAGGTTAATTCACATGAACAGGTGAAACCATTCCTATTCTCTCTGAACATTAAGCCCAGTGACGGATATCGTTACCTAAATGGAACTGCTTTAATTTTCATTGAAAGTTATGGCCAATTTGAGAGAAGGTTTAATTGAATATTGCACACTGTAGGGAAAGATAATAACTAAACTGAAAAGAGAATTCTTGGAGTATATCCAGTATAAATGATAAAAATCCTTTCCTTGTTTGCTGCCGAGGGAATTGGTTTCTGCTATGTATGCTGGTGTGTTTTCATACAGCACTACAAGTCGGTATTTCTTCAAGACAAAACTGCACCTTGGGAAGAGCAACTCTTCAGGAAACTGGAAAGTGAAATGGATAGGACAGCTCAAGGGCATCACTGATTAACACAACAGCCTGCTCTTCAAGGTTAGTCAGCTGCATTATGTCCTCCTGAGCAGGAGAAGACTAAATTGGACGGCTTGCTCTTTATTTTTTGCCTGTCACTTCTATTAACATCAACTGCATGCACAAATGGTGCTAATGGCTTTGAAATTACAAGAAAGCAATTTTTACACCAGATAGTGCTACTACAAATAATTCTGTAGACTTCTCAATGAACAAGACCTGCTAAAGGTGCTTCCCATTCAATAGAAACAAAAAATGTATTTAAAAAGAGGGGATCTAAAAAGTCTTGTATGAAGTGTTATTTTTAAGGGAAAGGCCTTATAGCGCTACATCTTTGGAGACAGCCACCAGCCTGCCTCTGCTGTTGGGCTGCTAATTGTTCCTGCCTACCACTGCACCATGGCTGACCCACATGTTTAAGAAAAAACCAGTCAAGATTACTAAAGAGAACAAACCAACAACAACATTCAGATACTTTCATTGGGAGCAAAGCTGAAACAAATGATGAGCCTCTTTTCCTCCTTCTCATCATCATCACCCCACCACTGCATAAGATGCACTTTCTGCAGTTCCACTGCAATACTCTGAGCCGCAGGAGCAAAACACCCAGAGATCTTGTCCGAGACATCCCCTGCAGACTTGCTTCTGGGGTAAGAAGCTGGATGAGTAAGAGACCCACCACCTCTCTCCTGACCCCTTGCAGCACCAGGCTGCAAGATTGGGCTTGTTTTGTAGCACCCTACAGCTCTCCAACAGGGACCACGAGCCAGATGGCTCCTCCCGCTATCACCTCTGTTTTCTGACATACTTTTATTTCCCAGATCGCTGCTGTACCAAGTACAAGAGCAGTTAAAGTGGAAAGCCATGCTTGACAGGTGACATCTGACAGGCAAGCATCTGATACCCAAGTTCAAAAGCGGTGTCAGATATTCCTCAGAGACAGCCACGCAGCCATAAAATCCAGAGGCTCAGAAGACAGGAAGAAATAAATCTTCACTCTCGTAAATGCAGGCATGGAAGAGCTCCAGAATTTGAAATGGAGACAGTAATGGTCTGACGACTCTATTTACAAGTGACCCAAGTATCTGGAGCAGTTTGAATTAAAGGCAGGGTTAAACACATCCACCCCGATGCGAGTGTGCTCTGACTGCCGAGGGAAGCCCGGGGTCCATCAGTTAGGGGAGGTCAGGAGCCAGCCCGCCTGCTGCCTCTGCCCGGGTCCTGCGACGCTGGAGCACAGGAGCAAACGTGCAAATGCCAGCTCAGGGAGTTCATCTGTGAAGCCTCTCATTCAGTCTGACTGTCTGTACCACAGCGGTGTCATAATTTTTACCTACTTAAATGCCACATGATTAATTATAGCAAATGTCATCAAGTTAGCACTTCAAAAAAAAAATGATCTTGCTACCTGATCCATACACGCAAAAGCAAGCAAGTTTTCCCTGTGCCTCATCTACTGGGTCTAGACAGCCAGGAGGAGGCAATTCCCAATGCAGCATAATGAGTGACTTGTCCTACGACAAAAACGTTATTTAATAGAATGTAATTTGTGTTCTCTTAGTAAGTCAACAGCATGATTATCACCACAGATGTTCTCTTCAGTATACGATAAAAGCACATTTCTCCATTACTGCAGAAAATCACAATTTTCTTCACCAAGCAGCGTTCTCCCTGAGTCATCACAGCTAACACCAGGAAAATAAACACATAAACTTGCACTGCTCTGTTAAAGATGATATCAGCCCACAATAGAGCTATGAGTAATTCTAAGACAACAACACTAATAACAACAACAACAACAACAATAACAACACTAATAATAAGAGGAGGAGGAGGAGGAGTACAATAGAAAAGCATTGGGGCATCTGCAGGTCCTCTGCTGAAAGATCAGTTACAAATATTACACAGAACCAGCTGCCTGTTCATTAATGATCAGGTTATTTGTTGATCTCCAGCACTGAAATACTAGAAACAACCAAAGAGATATTTTTGAAAGATGCTTTTAAATACATAAATAATAATCAGACTTGTTCTGATGTCTTATAAGTTAAGCTCTAGCCCTGAGGAAATCATTCAGCAGAGTTATATATCCAACCCTAGAAACCAGGATTATGACAGGAAATTAAAATACTGTCCCTACCTAGCACAATACATCTATTGTTACCATTGGGCAGTAATAAAAAAAAAAAACCAACCAAAAACCACCTCACATTTTTCTTCTTGAAGTAACAAAGGCATACTCAGGTTTTGAGATGAATAATATTAATTTCACCAGGGTTCTCAAAAGCTGCTGCATAACACATCTATTCTGAATGAACATATTCTGTCACTAGGAATAAGAACACTAAACCTGCATTATCTAAAAACCTACCATAAACTGTTTGTTCCCCTAGACTTAACTATGGAATACAGACATCTTAAATTATCTTTGTTGTTGTTATGCACATGCAGCTTTCGTGGATTTGAGCTGTGACCAGAAATCCACCTGCCAGGATGACACCAGCACGTTGCTAAACTGAGCCCCGGTCAAGATCCATGACTCGGCTCTTCAGTCACTGGATGCATTTTCCTCAGTTATTTTCTTCATTCTCCCCCAAGACGATTGCTGTAACAACTCATGGTACTGTGTAATTACTTAATCAGTCAAATCTGCTGGTTACAAGAGAAAAAATAGTCACTCTCTCACATTAGCTCATGCTCCTTTTGTTTCACCAGTGTACACGGAGACAAAATGAACATGCTCTTAGAGACCAAACACTGGGACTATTACAACTCCTCCGTGAATGAAAATGAAATGACAGGTATGTTGGACACCACCTGTAAGGGCTGTGCTCATTCACATGCAACTCCCCACACTTCACCAACTGCAGTTGAACACCTTGAAAATGACACTTGCCAATGCAAACGTTATTTTGCCGCTCTGCTTTTGAATACTGTATGTTTGAGTTCAAAGCATCTCTGATGACGGGATTGTATAGAGCCTTAGATGAAATACTGGTGTTTAATCTGTTTCATGGTTTATGTATTTTTTACTTCTTTCAACTCAGGACATGACATACTTTCAACCAAGGAGGTCAGTTAATGACAGAGAAATTGTTACTTAAGTGAGACAATTGCAGCTCATGGTCTACTCCATCCATGGCACTAATCTTAACCACTGAAGAGCAGCTCTGAGACATCTTGCCTCAATCCATTATCCTCATGCATCACCTGGCATGCAGGTGGCCTGTCACAGCCACAGCAGAGGTAGCAGCCACATCCCATGCCTGATGAATTGTGGCCTCAGGTTCTCAAGAGTCTTGTGCTGTTGGCAATGGTGGCTTCCAGAGCGGTTTGTAACCTCCCAGGAAAGCACAGGTAAAGTCCAACCATGAGGACAGTTCCCAGGGTCTGTGAATGCTGACTGCACCTGTATCTTGTAGCTAGAAATTGATAGTGGGCTGATTCTTTTCCATCCCTGTTGAAAACAAGTCCTGGATGCAATGTGCAAAAACAGGTAAAGTCTATGGTTCAGGCTGAAAATGGCCTTTGCCTAATAAGAGAGCTGAATCTATAAAATTCTTTCAGAAAGCTGTTGTCAGCATCCTAGACTATCAAAAACCTTTATATTTACATCTGGTCAGTCTGACATGACCTCCACCTCTGACCTAGCCCCAGTACAGCACATTACTGTGTAAGCAAAGTTGCCTTCAATTATTCTTTAACCTCCTCCCAAAGTCCGCAGATCCCTCCACCATTGCTAGGTGTTCTCATATAGGGCTATTTGTGGATAAGGTATTATAAATGTTTCAAAGGTCTGTACTAATTAACTATTGATTTATTAGTAAAATTTAAGATGTTGATATAATTGCTGTCTTCCAAGAACACATATCATTATTCTAAGATTTTCCGTTGTCTTGAGTATGACAGGGACTATAAAGTGCATAAAAGAAAAAAACAAAACAGAAATAGTAGGTCTGTGTGCATATTTTAAAGCCACATATTTCCTTTCTGCAATACCTCCCTGAACTCAATTGATTTTAATCTTTCACGTAATAAGGAAGGTGTGTAAAAGCCAGGTTCACAAATGCTATCCTCCTCACTCCACCAGCCGACAGTAAAAAGTTATGAAAATACTCATATTGAAAAAGCCTCTTTCCTTTAAAATACTGGAGCCTTGGAAAAGAGAAGTCCCTGGGGCAATAACCTGTAATCTCTGTATCATCTATTGCTTGAAAAACAAAGACAACTTTGGCAATGTGTACAGGCTCTCAATTGATTGAGCCCCACTCTGTAGAAATCTTCAAGGTGAAAGGAACTCTCTCTGGCACATCGCTTCAAGGTGAAGCCCATTTTTTGTTTTCAGGTTTAAGTACGTTAGCCACTGTCAGAAGTAAAGCTGATTCCTGCCAACTTTTTTTATCTGGCTATTTACAGAGAGGTTTAGGCAATGGATTTCTTTCTCAAATATTTGTGAATAAGCAGATCAAATTACCAGTGCCTCATGAGCGATGCAGTACTGCTCCTGGGTAGCAGCGAGCAAAGGATAATCTAATCAGTCCGGCACACTTCAAGCGAAAGACCAGGAACTTAATTTGCACTATGTCACTGGTCAGAAAATGCACGTACAGTGGTTCAGCTTGTCAATGGGGCACTGTAAATCTGCTTGTTCTGGGTCACGGGCACACATTTTGCAATTACGGCAAGAAAACACACCACCGTATACAAGAGAATAGATCAGGGATGACTCTGACATTTAGTTGCACATCATTAAGAGAAGCAGTGCTGAGAGCTGTCGTACAAGCCCTTGCTTATGCCCAGAGCAGGCAGTGCTGCTGAGTACTGAGTAATTATGGGAATATCAGGAATGCTTTCCCAGGAGCAGACCAGCATTCAGCTAGCACGCGTGACTTACTGCCAACAGACACCCACAAAACTTTCAAAACATGAACAAAGCAGAAGGTAAAACAGCTATCTGTTAACTCAATACCCAATACCCAAATTTCTCCTTATCTGTTTGGTTTTGGCAATATTTGGCAGTATTTCCATATCCCTGAGACAACAATGTAACAGAACGCAGGTGATGAAGTTTCATCATCTCACCTGTTGTGTCCTCTCCCAGCGTTAGGCATCCGAAGGTGCTAGTCAGATGTAGTCAAGGTGTGCAGCTTTTATTTAACTGACAACTGTTTAACAGAGATGAGTGTATGAAAGCACAGCCTGTGCTAACACAGGCCGTGCGTCTGCCCATGGGTCTACCCAACACTGAATGTTTGGAAGAATAAGGCACCTGTCTCTCTTGGATGACTTCAAAAATCTCTCCTGTGGTGGTCTCTGCCTCTGGTTCCTCTACATTTGCCTGTGATTCTGCAAAAGAGCTAGTTTATTTTAATCTAAAATAGTCTAGATTGCATTAAAAGCATTCAATTTAAATGCCTTCAAGCAATAATTCTGATGTAGCAAGTCTGTTTTTAAAAAAATTGGAAGAATAAAGGTAGTGTCCATCTAAATCAAGGTAGCCGAGTTGTATATTCAATCCATTTCAATCTTTTAAAAGCATAGAAACTTTGGAAAAAAGCAGCTGCTTTTCAGAAATATTTTTTTAATACATGAGGGCTATTGGGGGGGGGGGGAGGAAAAGCTGAGTTAAACTGTAAACACATTCCTGCAAAAAAAGCTCAGGATTTGCAATTTTTCTAGCTGAATTTGAATATAAAGACATAAAAAGAATAAGAAATGAGCACACGGGACATGAGTATAGTTTCTCTCAAGATCTACACACATCCATGGCTATGAAGGACAGTACTTGTTCATTTTCAAACCCTGGGAAGGCTGCAGGGACCACCACAACTGTATTTTGGTGGTGTGCCTTTCACAACCCTGTCCAAACTCTTCCACTTGGGATACATGTAGCTCCCTACAGCATTTATGTATTACAAATTAAACATGATGTTTCACATGTGGCCCCATGAGAAAATACTTCATATTCAGTAAAGTGGGAATAAGGTGAGCATGAGTTCTGTGTCCTTTCTGTTGTAGACTACTGGCACAGACACACCTTTTAAGCATCTGCCTCATTACAAATATTACACTCTGCATTTTTTTTACGATTTCTAGCTAGTTCAGCCCTTGCATTAAGAAAACCATACAATATTTCAATGTAACAAATTACAGTGTAACTGCAAGAATGGTGAGAGAGGGAAACCTCATGTTTATAATGTTATATATTTATATTTTTGGTGCAAAATTGTCAGCATCAGCTTCTAATGGTCTCTGGCTGTCTTGAAAGCAAGCCTGATGGCATCCTGGGTATCTGGGGTTTAAACAGAACTTTTTTTCATTTAGGAAAAGAGAATAACCTCTCTTTTAAAGTTATACAGAGGTAAATCAAAGCCCTTCTTACAGTCCTTGCTGTACTGCATGCCCTCCTGAGACATGCCAGGATCACACTGCACAGTATCACAATGCCGGGCAGGTTTCTGGCCATGGCTGGGAACACCTCACTAGCTCTTCCCACTGCTGCTAAAGCAAGAAAGTGTTTAATCCTGTAAACAGGATCCAATGCTATAATCTCTAGGTGGTTATGTTACATAAATGGATTTAAGGCATTTGAAGTCTGCTGTTGGGACACCGGGCTGGCACCTCAGCTGGTGTAAATCTCCGTAACTTCATTGAAGTCAGTGGAACTGCACCAATTCAGGGCACATTCGAGGAGCTGTCCTTCAATTTTTTTTAATTTTTTTTGTAAATGTTTCTGTAATCCTCAGCAGAGCAGGGACCGAAAGCATTCCTCCTCTCCAGCAGATGATTCCCTGCACAGAGAAGCCGCGGGGTGCAGGGGAGCTGCTGTGGCTCCGGCTGCCGGGACACACCAGCCACTGGCACCGTGTCCTGCCCTGCATGGCCACCCCCAGCACAGGGACCTCCAGCACTCACGGACAGTCCCCAACTCTTTTTCTGCAAGTCACTGTTTATCCTCATTTATTCTGCTGGGTCATCCCCGCAGAGGGACCAGACTCTCCACAGACACGCAAAAACCAGATCCCACGTGAATCCGGCATTAAAATTAACATCGCTGAATGCCAAATTGAGGGCAGCTTAAATAAAGTTCCCAGAGTTCAATCAGTAAAACATCAAAAGAGCAACTGGGAGTGCAATTTATACAATCTGCCCATGGATAGCATGTATTCCTTTAATTTTTTAAAAATGTTATGAACTTTAAGTAATGCAGCAGGGAAAAGAAATCAGTAATAGCTGTCAAAAACCTGACTTTTATGGCTTCTTACACTGCAATTTAGGACCCTTAAAACCCACTCAGATTGATGGCATTTGTGAGTAAAATCTTTCTTCTATCTGCGTGTAACACTATCAGGTTAAGTTTTCAAACATTTCTTGCTCAGGTTTAAAGAGCAGCATGGTGGGGTTGCCCCAGAGACAGAGTTCATCTCAAACTGTCCATTTAAATCTCTACCACCTGGTGCAGCTTCAGGAAGAGAAGCTCCTTTTTAAGGTGTTTCTTATAACAGGAGAAAACTGCTCTTGGAAACACAGTCCTTAATGCAATATAAGGACATCAAAAAGCAACAATTACCAAACAACACAGCCTATCCCAAGGGTATAATTTCAGTTTGCTTGCGGAGACTTCTGGTTCTCCACCCAGAGGATGCTGATACTTCAAACACAAACGTTATGCAAAACGTAGCTATTTGTGAACAAGTGCTTCAGATTAGACTTTGACCTAATGCAAATCGCATTTTCTATAAATGATTTGCAAACCAGCATCGCTGTGACAGATAGTACAACGGTCCACTAAACCTTCCATGGTCTTCCCACTACTGTGGTGACCAAGGAGAAGCTGTGCGAGCAGCTGGCAGCAGCAGTGCCGCTGCTGACCAACGCACGGCAGCTTACAGGAGTCTGTGCTCTCTGCATGCCCTGCGTGGAGAACTGCCTACATCCTGTCACCCAGAGGCACTGAAGATAAATACAAACTAATTGCATCTCCAGAGATGAAATATAGCTAGTTGCCCCCCTGAGGAGGCTCTTGTTTTGCTGTTAGACAAAGGACATAAGGAAAAGCTCTGAAGAAGTGCACTGCAATAAAATGACTACAGAGATAAACAAATTCAGTATCAATGAGGACAGCAAGTCAACAGCTGACTGGAAGGAGATCACCTGTATTTCTTTAGGAGAAAGTCATCTGACCGAGGCCTATTACTTTATAATTAAAAACCAACTTACTTTCTTGTTCAACAAGAAATTACATGTTTTACTGTGTTGATATGATCCAGTGAAATAAATGTCACTACATAATGTCCACTCATGCCCAACCAGTAGGTGGCTGAAGACTTTAGAACTCCAGTGCAAACTAATAAAAGTTATTCTTTGCCATGTTTTACTACAAATAGCCCAAAATATCAGGAAGATGCCAAAATAGGAGTTGACTTGCATTACTCATCCAAATGCCATGACCACCTGCAGCACTTTGGCAATTGGGAGACAACCAGCTCCAGGATAGGGGGTTACTTTTTCTTTTGGTAAATTACAAGTCAGAAGTTAAAAGCAAGAAAATTAACAAAAATCATGTAATTTCATTCTAGTGAAGAGAAGGTTTAATGGGTAATCAAAATAATGTGCACTGCTTCAGCAATTTTTTCATTACAATTTAAAAAAATAATGGCTTTCTCTATTATGAAAATTAAGGATTATCCTGGACTGAGGATGCACTACAAAGAACCTCCTGATTGTTTTTTTAGATGCCTCAAAGACAAACAAGAATTTCTGTAAGCAGCCTTTTCTCTGGAACTGAGAGCTTTGGCTTTAATTTCAAGAAGTATACCACCGCACTCCATAATGAAGAATACACAAAGTAATTAAAGAGAGAATAACTCTTTACAGATCACTTTGGTAGCACTCTGCTGTCTCGCCAGAGCATTGTTCTGCGAGCAGCAAGAAATCAAAGCCACAGAGGAAGCTTCTCTTGACCTGTTTGCAGTTCAACCCATCGTACCTGAGAGCGCTTCAAATGAGAAGTGCCGCTGCTCTCAGCATTGCGGCTGCTGGGGAAGTTTATAAGAGCACTGCGGAGGCAGCCAAAAATAGTTCAAAGACATGAGAACGAATGCCTTTTTTAAAACTGCTGCCTTTTTAAATATGCAAAAGATGGAAATGATAATACATAATTAATACATGTGAGAATATATAACAAAAATAGTGCTACGCTGTCTGCTGATGCACATTAGCGGTAGCATTACTGTGCAATAGCATAGTATAGAAGAAAGTGCCCAGCCAGGTGGATAAACAGGACGGTTTCTTTCCCGTGGGCTTGACACAGCAGTGGTTTCGTACAACAAGCACATTTGTTACCCTCAGATCTTAAATATATACATCCTTCATTCTTCAGTCATGATCTGTCTCATACAGTAAAAAGATCTTTGTCAATGTTGGAAATACAAAACATTACTCAAACCTGGTCTTGCTTATTCTGCACCAACATAAAGTACATCCCTTCATACTATGTTGTTACGCAGTGTAGTTGTTTACAAAACTGGATACTCCACTTCCCAGAGAAGTTTGCTCATTAGTTATGAACTGAGCCTACAGCGTATTCACCACACATTGCCTGTGCAGGCGATGGCTGTGGTTCCCTGAAGAGCAGCACCTGGGGGGGCTTCCAACACTGTCCCCATCCAAGTCACCTGGAGCTGGTGAAGCCTTTGCCTAAGAACTGGCCTCAAGTACTCCATTACATTTTTTTTCCATTTCTAGTATCCATTAGGAAAATATAATGGATTTCAATTGCAATGAACTTGTTGACTGAAGGTTATGTGACTCGAATTAAGCTTTGCAATTCAAAGAATGTACATGAGCTATGCAATGAAAATTTTTAAAAAATGTATTTTCTATACAATTGCAGCCATTTACAGCCCAGTGACAACACCTTTTGCCTAGTATTGTATGAATGAAAATATACCCCTATAATTAGAACAGGAATTAACTGCAACAGTCAAGCCCTTAAAGTCATGTGTTAAATGCCGACTTTGCTTTGTTAGTATTGCTACAATTTTAACATCTTTTGTCCTTTGAACTTCTATGTAAACTTTTCCTTAACTCTTTATTCAGTATAAACGTACCCTTAGCTTCTCCCAAGTAAGCAAAAGCATGCTGGATATTGCCACAGCAGTACTACTTTGCTTACCTCTAGGAAAGAATTAAAAGCATTTTAATACTAAAGGACAAATGTATACAGTAAAAAGTACACTGTGACCGTGTTTGTATGTGTGGTAATGCAGTAAATATTTCCCTTAAATACTTCTCTAATCCCAAAGATGATTTTTCATCTTGCTGGGTTTTATTCAGTGGAAAACCCGCAAGCTCCTTCTTAAACCAATTTTTTCCTCCTGAAGGAGAGGAGGCCCACCAAAGCGAGCAGTTAAGTACACGACCCACGCCCCACGGTGTGCATGCACACCCCACACCCTGTGTGGGTACCAGCGGTTTGCTTGGGAAACTCATTTACTCCCCGCGCTCCCACCTCCTCTCCTACAGATGTTCCGCCAACTTCCAATTCACAAAAGCAAAACCTCTTTAGAACCAAAATAAATACTAATCTTAAATTCAATGTACCCTGACAGCAAATAAGTTTGCTGTGCTTACTTCAGCATGAATAAAAAGCCCGCAAGGAGACTCCTACATAAGAGTATATTTACAAGTTCCATTACCCACTGGAGAGATTGATGTAATAAACCCATAATAAAAAGCCTTGTGTTATGGATTTCTCTAATGTTTCTTATCAAACAGCCTGTATTATCTTGGCTTGTGTATTCAATTTAAAATAGGTTTTCAATAAGTGCCTTGGAGCTAGAGGTCATTTTCACTTAGTTTTCCAACACGCAGGGATGTGTACTGTCTTTTCCTGCCCTTAGAAACTAAAAGCTGTTTGTAGCTTGGTCAAGTACAGTTTACAAAGTAGGCAGACAGATAGATTAGGGAGAACAAGAGAGGGAATATATTATCTGTATACCTATTCATATCTTACAGCTATAGCCAAAGCTACCAGAGGCACAGGCCCTGTTATGCAATTTATTTTTATTACTAAGTAGAAGGATGTAGTTGTTCCTCATGAGATAAAACCAGCACACAGAAATTGTTTTGCCACCAATTGTCACCTTATTTGTAATTCATACTGTCTGGCTGCAACACAACTGAGGTGTTTCCCATGACCTGCAGGCAGACTACCTTGGATGTGCAGTAGTTACTTCACCTTTTAGGTAGAAGTAGTACAAAATGAGACAACAAATGCAGCGTTTGAAGATGCACGCGATAGCTAAGCACTTGTACCTATTTATATTTTTTTCCCCAGCACCGGATTTAGCTAATAACCAATAGCTGCTAATTAGGATCCAATGCAATTTACCTTAGGACATATTTCAAATCACTGCAACATAATTATGGTAATATTTTCCTCATTTATTAAATCATTTAAATATATTGTTGTTTTTATTTTCAGTTCTTAACCCCTTACTCAGCAATGTCCCTCACTCACTTCTAAGCAGCTTCATGGACCTACGTACACCAATTTTTAGTTCATCTCCCTTTCACTGACACTATTTCTGCTAAAGCCTCTTGAATTAACTGTTCAGTCCCAGTACAATCCATCCACTGTAATCATGGGGCATTTATTCTCTGATTTCAATGGACACAGGCCATGCAGCCCAGTTGTCTACTGATATCAAACAGAGCGAAGGAAACCGTATGGATTTTTAGGTTTTGTGTGTCAACCATCTGCAATGGCTTTTTTTCCTTGCAATCAAGTCTTCCTTTCATTAATCATCCAATAGTAGTAATAAAAGTCCACAACTCCAAGGTCTCCTTACACAGAAAGGATAAAACAGTGGTTTTTTGCTAACAGTATTCTGCAGAACAAGCTGCTCAAAACGTTGGTATCAAATAAAAGCAGAGAGATACATTTAGGCAAACATGCAATAAAGCAGTTGGGTATTAAACTGAAGCCAAGACCCTTAACTTTTATGAGAACAGCAGATACCTTTGCCACCAATCTCATTGCGACAAGGGTAAAGGGCACTCAGGGGTGAGCAGCAAGTTTGCCATTAGAAAAGGTTAAAAACAGGCAGCTAATTGTACATCAGCTGATGCACTAGACAGGTGGACAGCCATCTTCTCAAGGGATAGAAGATTCTTTCCAGTAACTACAGGAACACATTCAAAAATCTCTTCAAAACCTGAGGGACACTTTGAAATTTAAAAAAAAAAATTAAAAAAATGCACACCTGTGTATATATAAAGTTCAAGCAAAGCTTCTCATGCCGTATGGAAGACAAAGTATGTGCACCCACCTGCACTATGACAGCTTTAGCCTACTAAAGCTCATACATTTTTCACTGTGGTATTTTAACAGCAGCAGTGTGACTGCGCCCTTGCTGGTCTTGAATTCGTGGGTAATCATTGCATCGTAAGCATTTGGTGAAGACATCATGCCATGCCTGATCTCTGCACTGAAATCACCTCTGATTAAAAGATTTGAGGTCAAACCGCACTGTGAAGCTTATGCACATGTTGCATGCCACATTTACTGCATGCTTCAAGTGACATTAAATGAAGACACCATTAAACATTTAATGGTGCCTTTCTCACAGTGGCAAACAACGCTTCACCTTCTTATTTATCCACCAGACCATAATGGCATGTTTCTGACTGACATTCCTGCTCCGAGTTAACAGATTCTCTCACCCACCAAAAAGGTCCCAGGCTCCTTTACATGCCTGCACTTTCACTATACTGAAATATCACTTTAATTTCAGGTTACAAAGTATCTTGTTCTATCCTTTTATAATGACTCATCAATCCCTTTGTTTTTAACTCCATGGCTAACAGATCTCTGCTCCCAAACTCAGAATAAGCTGTAAGGGTAACTGGGAAGCAGGATTACAACCTGTATGTGTCTCACATGCTGGGAACAAACTGCCTTCAGCACATTTACATAGATACTTGGCATGCTGACTTTCAGCCCTGGTAATACCTCCTGAGCACTCTCACAGCCCAAGAGCTCTCCATTCAGCTTTGGCTGTTCTGAAACTGGAACTTTAAGTTTGAAAACATGAAGGAGTAGCAGAGCGATCGATGGAAAGCCTTTCAGCCACACGCCTGGCAGCAATGACCGACACTCTTCACATAGATTTTATAAGCAGGGATTGTGCCAAGCTATTTCCTGATTCAGAGCAAAAATGGAACTTTTCCTGGACTATGTCTGCAAACCGCCCCCCCTCTGTCTAGCTAATAAAGTTGCAGAGGTCTACAGGAAGCTGCTAAAATTATAGGCTTCTGTACCTAACAAAGTGGTGGTGTTTTCACCAGTGCCAAACACCTCCCTGTTGTGTTGAAATGTGTGGAATTTAGGGCATGTTAACACTTCTTAAACCAGGTCCCTCTTCTTGGTTTTTTGCTTGTCTTCTGCATTTCTGAATACAGATGTGAGAAGTCAAGATAGTCAAAATGATCAACAGATTTCTTTAATAAAAATGCTCCTACTTCGAGTGAAGTCTCCATGACTGACAATAAAAAAATCAGTGGAGAACAGTCAATCCTCCTCATGCTCACAAAGTCCACTAATACTCTGCAATGAAAATTATACACAGCCTTTGGACATCTACAGACCTTAAGTAGGACTCCTGGAGTCCTCAGCACAGGAAAGACATGGACCTGTTGGAGCGCATCCAGAGGAGGGCCATGAAGACAATCAGAGGGCTGAAGCACCTCTCCTATGAAGACAGGCTGAGAGCTGGGGTTGCTCAGCCTGGAGAAGAGAAGGCTTCGGGGAGACCTTACTGTGGTCTTTCAGCACTCAAACAGGGCTTACAAGAAAGATGGGGACAGACTTTTTAGGAGGGCCTGTTGCAATAGGACAAGAGGTAACGGTTTTAAACTAAAAGAGGGTAGATTTAGACTAGATGTAAGGAAGAAAGCTTCCACAATGGGGGTGGGGAAACACTGGCACAGGTTGCCCAGAGAGGTGGCAGATGCCCCATCCCTGGAAACATTCAAGGTCAGGCTGGACAGGGCTCTGAGCAACCTGATCTAGTTGAAGATGTTCCTGCTCACTGCTGGGGGACTGGACCAGATGACCTTTAAAGGTCCCTTCCAACCCAAACTATTCTATGGTTCTATGATAAGTAGGATGCTTAAAAAGCCTAAATTTGCATTTGCTTTAGTTAGCTTAAATAGACCCTTATTGTTTTTATAACAGAGGTTAATTTTCTTTTGATTGCCTTTTTCCATGTTATTTAATAGCCTTTAAAAGGAAGAGGATGCTCAGGACCAAGTTTTAATGCAACATCTTGAACAAATTATAGTCAAAGAAAATTCGAATCCTTGATAATTTAAGTGTTATTTTTTCTACTAATGTGAATCCAACCCTAACAAATTAAAACAGGAAGAATTAATTGGATATGCAAATAAGATTATTCAGTATATAAATCTAATTACATACCAATTTGCTTTAATGGCATGAAAAAGAAAAAAATGTTCTTTGTAAATTGATTGTTTTAAAAACCACCTGTAGCACAACAAAGTGGTAAGGCTGTATCTTAAAGGTACTCATTGTCAGCATTAATAAAACAAGGTACTTTGAAGATCTTGTCAAGAGTACCTTTTTAATGGGCACCCTGCTTAGTCTTCTGATTTACGATATTCCATTATTAGTTTTCAAACACATACCAAAACAGTGCTTTGACTCCTGTCCTTCCCCTCAGCAACAGACAGATGCAAACAAAACAGGCTGATCTGGAAACATTAGGTGATTCTCATCACAAACCCTGACTTTTCTGTGCTGATGCAGACTTATATTCCTGCCTGACCGCAGAAAACGAGCAACACTGAATCTGCAGGCTGGGGTGGCATCAGAGACAAAGCAGACCTTGCCAGCAGTGGTCATTCAGCAGCTGCTGGCTGCACCACACACATACTGACCCCCTTTCAGGTTTCTCTGTCACCTCTGGAAAACAAAGAGGGACAAAGGAATAATTAGCAGAACACCACACTGCAGTGAGGAAGATTTCTCCAGGGGAAAGCAGCCTGTTAATTCTGAGCCTTTTGTGTCTAAGAAACAAATTACATAGATAGTCAATTTACTACTTTGAATAACTACTTGTCAGTAAGAGTAAAAATTATAAATGAGATCACTGGAATTGATTAAGATACAGAATAGCTGACACTGTAATTAGTGCCCAGTGTGCCATCTCTGATAAAGGATCCCAATCACCCACTTTCATTGACTGTACATTGAATTTTGTCATCTAAGTCTGGTTCCTTGATTCACAAATTTGGCATCTAAAATAATCTGCAGTATTAAAGCAGCATTAAAAATCTGCTCCAAAGAATAAGAAAGGGAATATAATGTTTACATTGCTACAGCAAGCAAGTATTAAGATCACCTTATCAAAAGCAAGGTGTTATTATTACAGAAAACTAAATTTGACTATACTACAAAATACTGAGACACATTAAACAAAATTAACTTATGGCCATAAATGGTCAAGGGAGCAGGAGTTTTCATGAGGAAAAACTCCTTGGAAATGAATGTTAACTCACAAATAGACTAATTTAAAATAATAAAACTATCTGTGATCTGGGGGGATATGGGAGGTGCTACCTGCTTCACTACTGCTACTGATAAGGAAAGTTGCTGCTTCTGAGACTAAAAATTCTCACAAAACTGGTGACTAAACACCTCTGGCCATCACTGGGAGCAAAATCCCTCTTTGTGATGCCCCGCAGAGCTGCATCCGCTCCCCCAAGAGTGCCAGAATCCAGGAGAAAGCAGCCAACTTGCAAGAGTAAGCAATGTACGGATTGCTTTGCAGCAGAGCATCTTCCAATTTCTACTCTGTCTTCCTGGGCATCCTGATTTCGTTGTGTCCAATTTAACTCAGATGAGGTTCCCCAGTACATGGTTATCAGTGGGGAAGGCAGTTAATGTCATCTTGTACCTGTAGGTTTATGAAAGCAGCAGCTGTATCCAAACACACCACGATCACTTTACAGGCATCGTCTGCTCCGACTCCATAGGTAACATGTCAGGGCTCAGTGTTGGAAATTGAATAATCACCGTACACACACACCGCAGCCTTACTTCGGGTAAAAACTAACGTGATCTTTAATATGGCTGATCCTCCAGTAAAGGATGCACACCACAGAGGATTACGTTTTTTATCGCTATATCATAGCTTCTTTAGGGAAATCAGACAGCTTTCTAATTAACCAGCCCCCACACACGCACCCCTACACTCCTGTTTTGAATGCATGTGCTGAACCATAAACACCTAATTCTGAATCATATTCTCAAGCAGGTTGTGGTTATGCTTATCCTCATAAGTATTCTTCTTGTTTTCCAATACAATACAAAAAAATAATGGTTTACTGACATCTACTTTTTTATTGCTCACATTACTGAAAGAAAAGACTCTTAAAAATCCTGTAGTTTTTCTTTCATACCTCTGCATTTTAAAGGGTTTTATGGTACTTAAAAAAAAAACTTTTTTAAAAAAAATAGACTTTTAAAGAAATTTGCGAGGCCTTGTCTCTTTCTACAATTTCTCTCCTGCAAGGGAGATCCGATCTCATTTTTAATGGAAATGGTGAGATTTACAAATGAGCACAGTCTGCCACGCAGCCTGAAACCTCACACCCTTTGGCACTCTCCCTCGGGCAATTTGGTCATCTGCCCCTGTTACTGTCTTCTCATTGCGTTTTGTTCTTCGTCTGTCTGCCTTTTGGGGAAGTGCAATGAATCAAGAATTAGTGACTCTCTGGTATAAGTCCAAACAAGCAAACTTTTGTAGGTACACATTTTCATGACTGTAAGACAGTTGCAAAATAAGCAAAAATAAATTCTTCTCACAAGGAAACTACAGTCCCAGCAAACTAAGCTGTGCTCCTACCAGCGAGAACACTCTCCCGGTGCTTAGTTACAACACGCTTTGCTTTCAGAGGATTGCCCTTGCACTGCTATAGATTAGCATTGAAAATAAACGCAGAAATTTGGTGAACATGGGGGGTTTTTGTCACTTAAAGTCTCTATGTGGAATTTGTTTGCGCCATTTATTGTATATTTTAGATTGTATTAATAATGAAGGATAGCTCAAGTTAAGCATTATACAGCTACAGAGATGCTGGTAACATTCATATGGTTTAGCTAAGACATTTTTCATTTAAGTACAGACTGGATGCTAATACATTTGTATAGTGAAACTAATACATTTTTTATTACTTTAAATGCTATATGGGCAGCTGCATAGTAACTAATGAATTTACATGAGATCTTCTGAAGTCTTTAGAAACAACTTAAATAGTTTTTAAACTACTACGTTCTCCTGTTCACAGTAAACGACTGCAAGGGACAAGACATAAATCCTGCACAGTATGTCAGCAGGGCTTCCTCTGTGTCCTCGAGTACAATTAAGCAAAGTGGTGGAAAATGCTTTGCTGTTTTCTCTAAATTTTTCCACTTTTCCACTGCCTCCCCCGGCTCTGCCAGCGGCAACCAAGGGAGCTCTCGGGTGTGCACACTAGCAGTTTGGTGCACTGGAAGGTGTTTTTCTAGCTGTGAATTTGGCTCATTTCTACACTCAGAACCTCACTGCAGGCACTTGAGCTCCTCACGGTCCTCCTGCTGTCCATGCACCCCAAGTACACACCAAGAACCAGCAACGGCACAACCTGTGCCACCAGTAACAACGCCACATTCACACACAGTGCTGTGACCACAGCAAACAGTGTCAAACAACCCTCATCCTTCTCTTCGTGCTGCACCAGTTGGTCACGCAGGCAGGAGGGACTGGAGCCCAAAATACGGAGCAGCCTCCCAGGCAGCGCACCCTGAGACCAAGAGCCCCTCTGCTCTCTGCAGCACTCCCAGGTGCCACAATTCAATTTCCTTCACAGAAAAAAAAGCTTCAGAAGAATACAAAAAGAATTAAGCCTGACAACATCACAATAAACATTAATGCAAAACTTCAGCCTTTTGGACACAGCTTTCCTGCAGGAAGCTGTTTTTGCCACAATCTGTCTTGCTGATTATTAAGCACACAAAGATCTTGGCTTTTGTAATTTCACTGATTTGGACTGGCACAGTTTATCAGTTGACACATTAAAAATGCTCGCTCTTTTAGTTTTTTTAAGCAACGTTATGACATCTCTCAAATTACATAAAATCCTCACTAACTGCTGTATTTTCATGCGTCTTCTCCTAAATACTTTTAGAAGAAAGCAGTAAAATGCCAGAGAATGTCTACACTTAAAAATAAGAGGTGGTTAAGTTTTACACGTAATTGGATGTCACATTAAGGAAAGATAAATTAAAAAGTGTTAAAAGCCTCTGCCTTCATTTTAAACACAACACCTTACAAGAACTGTAAATGCTACTGCTGACTCTGACATGTAAGACCTAACAGGCTAACAACCTTTTACAAATCAATCCTGCAAAACACTGACAGGCACATTTAGCTTGTATTGCTGAGAAAAACCAACGCTATAAGCACATTCTGTACACAGCAAGCATGTTTCAAAACCAGCACAGCCACACCTGCACAGAAACACTGATAGGTGTCGGAACAAACTGAAATCTTGACTTCAAATAAATTTTTAAAAGCTTAGTTCAACATCACTCAAAAAAAAATGAGAAACACAGCAATCATACTATTACTGCCTGCAATGATGCCATTAGAACATCCTTATTCCAGGCATAACTACCAGTACCCAAAGGCTAAGGTGAAGATTTCTCTTCCCCAAATCCCACGTCAGATTCCCATCTCCTGTGCTTTTACTTGGCTTGGTTATGCATTTCCTGACCTTTTCAAACTGTCCAAGCAGTGCTGCATCATCAGGACTTCATTCCCCAGACATGCTGTACTCCACTGGCACATGCTACAGGTGTCTGCAGCTGCAGACTCACGTGAAGTTGGGCCTAAACTCTTGCAGCCCTGCCCATGGTTTCTTCATCTCCTGCCTCTGGGCTGCACTGATTTCTCAATCTGCTCAGGATTGTCTAAACACTAAACATAACAGTGTGCTGAAGACAAGGGTAACCTGCTTTCTCTCTGGGTTTGATCTGATTCCTGAGGACATTCATAGACAGAGAAAGTATATTTTGTTTGTTTTTAAAGCAGGATCTCATTGATTTTCAATGTAATTTCTACTCCAGAATGGAAATCACTATTTTTGGGCGAGAAGAAACAAAACATCGTGACCCAGCAATTCAGCACTGAGACTACACTCAATATAGACAATTCCCTGTGTCAACTCTTGCAAAGCATTTTGATGGTACAAATGAGCTCTAAATCCTTCATCAGTATAATATCAGAGTCTCCCCTTTCCTGCACCCTATACTGTTTTAATTAACGTGAGTAGTACCTGTCAAATGTTGCTATTTCATGATGAGTGAGATAATTGTATGCTTTGCCTCACACAAATTTTCTATCCTTTATATTCATTTGCATGCATGTTCATTTAAAAAAGGAGACATTAGCCATGTGCTTTAAATGTGGTCTGGATTATAAAGTAGCAGGTAAAACCGAGCACAGAATGCTTCTTTTAGTGCTTTTCAGACATGGATATAATTTTAAATAGCTGTACACATTCTTACCTAGTTTGTACTACACATGTGTAGTAGCATCAGCTGTGCCTTTTAACTCCACTTTCCTTTTAAGTAACTTTGGTTGGGTTTGCAGTGTTCCTATGCTTCATCAGCGCCGATACACAGCTTGGTCCCTTTCACTCCCTGTCCCCAGGCCACATGATGTAACCCAGGCACACTCTTACTGCTTCTCTCTTGTTGCCATTTCACAAGGCTAAAGCTCCAGTAATTCATCATTCATACGCCACTCCTGCAGCCAGAGTTGCAGAAGAGAACATGTTTGTAAACAAACATCCATCACAGTTGTTTGCACAAGTCTGTATTTTCTTGCCCTTTAACCTTTTTTTTTTTGCTCACTTCTGTTTTGATGAATACAACTGTGTTTGAGTAACCATCACCCAGTGCTGCACTGCAATTAGTACCAAAAGTGATGCTAACCAATTACGAGATTATTTAGTGATTCATAAGCTGCAGAAAATATTTAGCTAGTGGTGAAATACAGAAATCATGCAAAAGAACAGTAAGACAGAGGAAACCAGAAGCAGGATGGCAGAACATGGAAATCCTGTGTCATGAAACGAGCCAGCTGCTCAGCTGATTTAAACTGGCATTCTTTGGCAGAGGTCAATATAATGACTTGCACTATTGGAGGACTGGGGTTATATGTCAGGTCTGACAAACCTTTCCTTTCTGAAGGAGCACAGGGGATGCAGGACCCTGCAGAGAGCGATGGGGAGGGCTCTGCTGGGCCCACAAGGCTGCTTTCTGGACAAAGCAAGAGTCTTTCCACAGCAAATCTGCACAAACTCAAGCTGTTCAGCTTAACCCACTTGCATCAGTGCTGATCTGATACACAACTCTGCATAAAAATACCGTGTTGACCAAACATAGGCAAAACATCTGTTGCACACATTGGTGCTGATCCTACAGAGCAAACTCAGCATGTACCTGTATGGCTGGAGCTTTGACAAATTATAAACTCACGTTACAAAGCCACTTCCTAGTTCCGGGAGCTTGTGAGACAGGCATATTAAATGAGCAATAAAATGCAACTTAATGGGGTCGATGTTAAATTAGTTTCAATTATCAAACCCCATTTTAACAAAATGAATGCCTGGCTTACATCCAGGATTCACATAATTTACATGGGAAAGCGCTAGGTTCTCTCTCCTCCTGCTAACTGATGGCATGCCATTCCTTTGCCTTTCATTAGGGAATAACTTCTGTATTCTACCCTAAGCACATGAACATACCAACAAAACCGAGAAAAAAGAAAACATGCAAGTTTGTGCAGAAATGCAGTAGAGATCAAGAAATGTGACTGCTAAACTTGATGAAGCAAAGTCAGTATTAATAAACTGTGGAAAATTCTATGCTGATTATTTTCCAATTAGTTGTTTGAAGACTGTTATTACAAGGATATTACAACAACTAAGAAAATACACAGAAAAACTCTGCTTTTCACTAAGAAAAAAGAGGACACATGCTTTATAATATGCACTATGCTATTTAGACCTTGAAAGTAACTAAAGGAAATGCCTTGCAGCTGTACATTACATATGCTGGAAACTAGCTATCGTATTTTGAAATGAGTAGCTAACATTAGTGAGGACAGATTAATAAGGATGCAGCGCCTGTCCTCCCTCCCTGGAAAGGGCACCCACTCCGCCCAGTGTCAGTACTCACAATCACATATGAAAAAAATGAGAATCTGCACAGTTTTTTCCAATCTATAAAATGAGAGACATAGCCATTACCGATAACTGTTGTCGGCCACTTGACTTGAGAGTTGCAGCTGGGCTTCCTAACTCAGAAGAGGCATCATCTTTCTATTGCTACAGAGAGCATTTTTATTCTAGTTGAGGAATACATATTTTAGTAACAGTTTGATTATGTGCTGCACTGCCTTTCAGACTTGTTTTCTCTCCCTAAGTACTTCAAAATGTTCCTAACCCAGAGGGACTGAAGAGAGCCAACACACACATACATACACACAATGGCAAAAGCATCTTCCAGCTCCCTCTCATCTAGGTGCCCTGGTGACAGCTGGACTCCTCTGGCCATCCTTCAAGACCCTATCAATCCCTCTCCCCCAACTCTCCCTGTTTTGACATCCATAAGAAATTTTTGGGAGTCTTTTTTAATTGTTCTTTCAGAGCTGTCACGTTAGCCATCATTTCTATACTGGTAGATGTACCCTTCCTCAGCCTGCATGCTGGTCTCACATCTCTGCCTCTTTCAAAGATACTTCTTCCCTCAGGAAGAAAATGGCAAGAATGAAGCTTGTCTCTCCTTAACCCTTTCTTCCTACTTTTTTTTTTTACTTTAATTGGCAGTCAGTATCATCCCTTTCAGTTCTGTTTTCAATTTCAGAGTTGCCTGTATTTACTTTCTCTGGGTATGGTCAAAGTGTACTTGAGCATCACCCAAAGCATCGGATCTGCATTACACATTCAAGGGGATCACAAAATCGTGACAAATGTGCAAGGTAAAACAACATGATACCTCAGTTTATTGCCAAATCACCACAACCTGGACTTCAGCAGTAAAGCTCAAAAACATAACAATGCCATTATTTGTTTCATATATAATTCCTCTTTTAAGGGACATTATAAAAGACAATCTGATATAGGTTACTTGACACCAAGAATTTGGAAACAATTTTTCCATAGCCAAGAAGTGCATATTTCTCATCTTCATTACACCCGTGCATCCAGCCGCCTCAAGCCCCTTTTTATCTTGCTGTGTCTTCTGCATTACTCCCTGCTTTCATATCGCAGAAAGCCCAACCATCAACCTGCCTTCTTTCAAGTCCCTCTTTAGATGTCTTCTAGTAAAGCCCACACAGCGCGAACTCAGAAAAAATGCCATTTCACGTGGACCATATGAAAAATGGAAGGAGAGTGAATGCTACAGGAATAAAGCTTGATTTGGCTCTGAGCGAGCGTTTCATGTTGTCTGTTTACACAGACAAAAAGCTTGCAGGGGCAGAAATAAATTATTCTTGCAAGTCTCAATGAACACCCATTATATTATCTGCTTTTCACAAGTAAAAACAATGGTAATACTCTGAACTTTGTCAGGGATCTATTTGCATCCATGAAGGCTTGGAAGGTACAAATTAAAAGACGGTACAGCAGGTATTTCAGACACAAAGAGGAAGCCATCTAAATTCATGCAGTACTCAACATACACTGGACAGAGTTCAAAGAAAGCTTTCTCAGACGGACTATGTTGTTTCTTTTCAGCTATGCAATGTGGACATGGCATATTTTATAAATGACAATTTCCCTTAAAACAGATGCAATCTTCATACATTTGAACTCAGAAAAGTGGAATTAAGACACATCAATATATTAAGATAGATATATTATTCATACTTTCACTGACACCTGGAAAGTTTAATGAAGTTGAAAGTCACCAACTTCAGCTGGAGATGCTGACTGCTGGCTGGTTAATTAGTTGCCTGTCTCACTGATTAGCAACTTCTTCAGCACGCGATTATAAATGGTTGTAATGCTTGCCTTGCTTCACAGCCTAATTAATATGATATAGACTATTTAACAATTGTGTCTTAGTTTGATTTATGAAGCTAAATACGTATATTTTATTGCAAAATAAAAAAATTCAAATATATAAGGAAAAACAAATTGAAGCACTGAAGTGATAATGTGCAAGTTTCACTTTTTCATCATAATATACAGGAAAACTTTACTAAAACTTGCAATAATGAGTCAGTGCAGCCTGTCATGAGTATATCCTTAATTTCAGAGCACAGACTGTCACAGCATTTGACAAACGCTTCAATAAACCAGCATTAAACAATGTTCAGATGAATGAGCTGCACTATAGCATTCTGTGCTCTATTCATTAAAAGCAATATTTACTGTGAGCAGCCCACTTACTTGCCATAGACTGACTTTGAGCACAAACTTACAAGAATACATAAGCATCTGTTCTATGTAATGGCCCAAATCCTGTAAGACCCGGAGCACTTGCAACAACCAGTGCCTAGCTGCAGAAGGCAACATGCATTTTTATAAGAGACCCTACAAAATCATGCAGATGTAAGTGAAGAGCCTCACTTTCTGTATGGGTAACATTAGCCAGCAATGCTGTCAGCCTATTTACACATTTAGCTGTCAGTAAAGGGTAATTCTGCTATTGCCCACATTTATACTACTATAATTATCAAAGTTGAATTGACCCTTTCCCCTTTTATTCCATTTGGATGATCACCCTTGATTGCTGCTTAGCTGAAAGACCTTTATCCAAATAATAATGATTGCTGCCAACATCATTTTCGGTCAGTTAATGCTCCACTGCACGAGGTAAGGGCAGAAGGCAAAACCAAGGGATTTAACCCCACAAGTCTGAGTGGAAACTAATGGTTCCCCCAGTGGCTCCTGTTACTATTCTAAATGATGAAAATACCCATGAAAGTGTGGAGAAAAGGAAAAGAAATTTTGTACCTATGCAGGGCAGTGTCAGGGGATGAAATGTTTACACAGAGGCAGGTTTCTGACTAGTTATGCCAGACTTTCCCCAGCAACTGAAGACAAACAGCAGTAAACACAAGCTTCAAACCTGAATCTCAAGAAGTGCGAGAACAGGGTCTTGCATGCAATAAATACATGTACCATTATTTCTAAATATACACTGTAGCCCAGCACTGCAGTTCTCAGACCACACAAAAATGCAGTTGTCTAACTCAAACCCCAGAGACAGAGCCAGCAACAAGTCCCAGTGCCCAACCTGGCAGGTTTTGCATTGCACCGCATCTCTTACCTTCTCATTCTCCTCAATGACCACAGAAGCATTACAAAATGAGGTCCCTTTCCAATAATATTTAGATTTTCTAAGAATCATACAGTATTTTATCTATAAAGCAATAGACTAATCACCTCAAATTTTGCCATAAAACTTCATTTTTATTTGCAATAAAGCAGTATTTTGGGTCCGTATTCTCCCTAATTTGATAGATGCTTGGAGAAGCAGGTATTTTTGTAAGTCCCTAAATGAGATTTAATTTCAATACCTACACACTAATTCAAATGCAAAGAAGCTAAATTGAAAAGAGGCATCATATAAAACACACAGGGGATCAATACACAGCCAGATAGTTGGCACATCTGCTTATAAAGATGTCTGTATAGTCTCTGTTTTATTTAAAGTGCATCATCTTACCTCAATAACTTTTGAGAAGATGTAATTAAACTTGCCCAGATGGACTTGCGAGTTAAACAGAAAAACATAATATACCTAATCATCTGCTTGTAAAAGAGAAATGAGAAAGTTGCATCGATATGGTCTCTAACTTTATAATTTAGGAAATTATGGCCTAAATCAGAGTCAGGTCACATCTAGTGAGGGCTTCACTGCTGCCAGATGAGCAATGTAAGATGGATACAGTCCTCCTGTGAGGTGGAGTCAAATCCTCTGCAGTCACAGAAAAACTTGGCATATAATCCCTGAATAAGCACAAATTACATAATGGCATACATTGTCTTAGCTCCCCTGTACAGCTATGTACAGTTGAGTGATATTGTAGAATCCCACTTTGGCATCTAAAGTCTTCTGGTTTCAGTTTAAATGAGTTGTTTCCCACTTCGGATTTAATCGTTCTTATCCCAGTGCCCTCTTGGCTCTAACAATTCTTTCCCTCTGAAGTTTCTTCCCCTTTCACTCTTTATTTCCCTAGTTTAAACCATCATCTTTTCATCTCCAGCTTCAGTTGCTTCATGGTAGAATTACATGTCCTCTGACTTCAAACCTCTGTACTATAATACATAGCACCATATTATTATTATTGTCACCCATTACAACCATCACCACTTCAACAGCATCTTCAATTCTGTTTACACATTTATATGTATTAAGGAAGCTTTTGCCCATCCTTAGAGACAGTCTAGGCTTACCCAGGAAACACAGCAGACTGGCATTACAGAATGAAAAGAAATAGGCAAATGAAGTATCTAGCAGGGTTTCCACTGCAGCAGCAAACTTTGACAGGCTTGGAGGAAAAGACAAGGGTTGATGCACTTGGCAGTGCTGATGACCCCACTTCTTTGACTTTTCAGCCCAAACTGAAATAAGAAGAATTTTAATTGTACAAAATTTGTAGAACTGACATTAGAGTTATGCTTTCTGGCTTGAGTTCAAGACCCTTGAGCTCTAATCAGCAACAAAAAGTACAAGGAAAGGACCTTTCCTGGGAGGACTCCAACGCAAGTGCTAAGGAAGGGAAGAGACCTCTGCCAGCTCCTGCACTGCTTCCATGGCATGTCTCAGGATCCTATACTGCCAACCATTACCCACAGCAAACTAACACTGTCTTCACTTCACCACTTACAGCTGTTCTTACCTCAAAAGCCTTTACTTTTACAGCAGCACGTCCCATTACCACCACAGCTATCAGCTATAGCAAAACCATCCCCTGACACAGCAAAAGCACGTTTAATGCAGATCAGTTTAACCATATTCAACAGGCCATAATGTTGCTTGGGACACAGGTGGAGTTGACACTACACTCAAACCAATGGTTAACTATCTTAGGCAGCTGAACATCACAGTGGAATCCAGACATTGCCAGGAAATGGATAAAATCTAATTCCGTGACTGTTAAAAAATTAACAGAATTTGCCACAGCAAGGGCTGTCCCCCCTGCAGAAGTGACCTGTATCTTCGCCCAAGCGACCCGTCTCCACCCCACCATTTATTGTCCTCTCCTGCTGGCAGCAGCCAGCCCCAGCTGCGACTAAGAGCAGCCTTTTATTCCAGAAAATGCCTTTTATTCCAGCCAATGCCTGTCCAAAGCCCTCCGCAGGAGTAACTATTCAGCACTGCCTTTTATTGACAATTTAAAGCACGCTTTTAGGCAGCTTTTAAAAACTTTTCTAAAGGAAGACCAGTGCACTCATGGCAATAATCTCTGGCAGCATGCTTGCTCAGATGGTAAGGTTATATGAAGTTAAGTATTCAGTTTTCAGTGGAAAACCTGTAACTCACAGCTAGCACACCGTGTTGTTGATGTTACATCACCGCTCTCCTGGGACCTCAACACCCACCGCTATGGCGGCAGGCAGCATCTTTAGGCATCCTCGGTAGAACCGTGACACGAAGCTGTTGTTACAATCAAAACTTTACTTTAAGCTGGACCGTGCATAGAGCCGGTCGCTTCACAGAACTTGTCCCCGAGGCCCTCTGCAGATCAGGCCTTTTTAACTAACGCCTGAAACCCTCTGCAGATTGGGCCGCTTTAGCACATTACCCATAACTCGAGATCAAAGGACAGGTACAAAACTCACTCAGCCCTCGGCAGAGGCACAGACCGGAGACACGACGCACATCCCTCACACCGCCGCCATTGCGGCCGCTCCTCGCTGCTGCCCGCTTTTATCGGCAGCGCGTGCTCTCACGTGTCCCTCTCCTGACACGTGTCTCGTCCTGATTGGTCCGGACCCCTTTAAAGCAGAAGCGGGGACGTGACCGGCTCGCCCACGGCTAATGGCCGCCAGCCCACAAGATGGCGCACCCGGGGTGGGGAGAAGGGGGCCCGGCCGCAGCTCTTCCTAAAGCATTTGAAAATAGCGGGAGCTTAAAGTGAACAAAAAAACCCCCTCGAGTAATTCAGGAAAAAAAAACCCCAAAGTATGAAGGGCAAGACAGATCTCATCAGCAAAGGCCTTCTCCAGTGAGCTTCCGTGACAGCTTACTGAGTGCCACAAAGCCAAGGGCTGGGTCGTGTTTGAGAAGTAATTATATTAATAGGAGTCATTCGGTGCTTTATCTGTTCCAAGTGCTATGCAAACATTAATTAGGCAGTCGGGTACAGAAATGCAAAGTGCTGCAGAACTGACCAAAATATAAATTAATTAATTATGAAACTGCAACAGATTAATCATTTCCCAGCTACCCCTAACATCAAAGCACCAGTCGTGGGAGCTACACAGCACCAGAAAAAACGCTGAACAAATTGAATTGCTGCATCGTTTATAGAAGACCATCATTTAATATGTACAACAGTACTTCTTGGTTTAATTATTTATATTCAGACATGAAATTAGCAGAATTTCTTCTGTACGTAACCTACATCTGCTTGGATAGAAGCGTGAATTCAAATAGGCCTGTGATTATTCATCTTTGTATGAATTTTGAGTTTTAATTTTTAACAGAGCTGGATGCCTGATTTCATTGGAATGTATTGATATAAATTATGGTCATTTTTGTCTAACAGTGGAAAACACTTGACTATATATTGGGGGGTTTTCCCCATGAATTACATAGCCATGCTCTAAATATTCTGGTCTGAACCACGGCTGAGGTATTGGTTATGCTGTATCACCATGTGACAAAAGGAGAAAGAATGTCTGGACAGGCATTTATAAGAATATTTTCCTGTAAAAAGCAGTTTTGGGAAAAAAAACCAACAAGAAAACCAAACCAAAACAAAACAAAACCACCAAACTTGCCACATTGAAAATAAGCTCTACAGAATTATTTCTCTTTTTTTTCCCGACTTCTGCTATTGTGTGCATATTTCTAGATCAGAAAATGGCATTTTTTCGGCAGATAAAAGGTGAAACAATGCTTTTGTTCCACCTTAATAAAAATATGATAGAATTTGATATTGAAAAATATGATGCTGTCTCTGGATTTGAAGAATTAAGCGCAGGTGTTGCTGGGATATTATGACACCAGTAACAGGCTTCCCTGTAGTGACAGCCAGCAAAAAGCCAATCAATAAATACCATTCTAACCCGCATTCTGATGTTTAAAACAATGTATAAACTTTGCACGTGCGGTCTTCTCCATATGAATTCATCTTACCTTTTCAGATGTGACAGGCAATACAGCTAATATCTAATTCTGGATACCTGAACAATTGTGAAACTTTAGCTTTTCACGTAACAGAGTGTAGACTTGTACAGAAATTGCACAGTGACCTATATATACCACTCTGAGGGAGCAACACAGGTATTTCTGACTTTCAGGATCAACTTCCATGTTCCACTAAAAAATTGCCAGCAATCTTTGTGCAGCCCATTTAATCTGTTGCAAAACAAAGGCTTACACAGCTGGGAGGCTTCATGAAGAAGCCAAGTTAGCAGAGAGAAAGAACAGCATTTCCCTATTCATCCAAATCAGTGTGAAACAAATACTAGATTCTGTATTTTGGCTTGTGCTTTCTGGAGCTACTTCAGTCACTGCTCCAGGAGCGTTGAACATATACAGCTGCAATAGCACTTTCCCTTTGACAAAACAAACTTGTTGAAACAGAAGCATTATTATAAAGCTACAAGGCAAATTTGTTTATTCAAGCTATTGTGTTTACATGGTGCTTGCTAAGAAAAAAGGAAGGCCAGTCTTGCTGGCTGGTGTGTTTGTTGTGAGCACAGATCTTTCTTTTTAAATAGCAAGAACAAGCAGAAGGCCAGAAACTAAAGCCTCTGAGAAAAAGCTGAGACTGAGATCAGGGACAGGAGAGCAAGCCAGACTCCAGTCGCATGCATGACACAGCAGAGAATAAACACTTGCCAAAAGCTACTAGGTTCCTTTTTTGTTTTCTGTCAAAATGTGTGTGGATCTTCACGGGTTAAATTACATTATAAAATATGCATATGCACACTCAGACAGCTAACGCATCTCTGTGACTGCAGCTCATTAACATGCAAATATGACTTCAACAGTGAAACTCACTGCTACAGGAAGTTAATGAGGCAAAGAATTGCATAAGAGTCACAAAAATACAGAAAATTTCCTTTCATACTTGTCCAGCACATTACAGGCATACGAACCATGTCCCATCTTCATTAACACAAGTCGGTTTGGCTCATCCTGTGCGATGTCTTTTGTTTCCCCATCACTGTTCCCAGGCTGTACACAAATGCTTTTCAGGCTATACAACAGCTATGTGGGGCTGCCCAAGAGAGAGCGTTTGTTAACGAAGTCACGACTTGAAGAGCTGTGTGTTATTTTTCACAGCCTATTCTGCCTCTCATCTTACTCTCCAAAACTTAAAATTATCACCACCACAACTGCTATTTAAGGAATCTGACAGGCCTAACAAATCAGAGTTATTTGGCACCAAAGGAATAATTTGCAGTTACTGCTTCCCAGAACTGACACCTGAAGAAAAGACTCCTGAAAATATAATGAGAAACCCTGAATTGATATACATCAACTATCGAGTCCAAAGAAAGCATCGTTAGTTTTTATCCATGCAACCTCAGAACAACCAGCGAGAAACATAGTCTGAAAAATATGGTCCCAGGTTGGGTGATGGATTGGAAGGGGATGGTAAGCTCAGAAAGACCTTTAGCAGTGCTGGTGCCTTTTCAAGGGAGGCTGGAGAGCTCCTGAAATTATTAGTAGATTTGCACCTCCAGGTAGCTGGTTTAAGTACGTCCCAGGATTGATCTAGCTTTCTACCTGAGTGTTTTATCCTGCTGTGAAGAACTGTAATATCTGAACACCCAGTACGTAAAATCAATAGCAATATCCCGTGTGGACTGTGAACAGCTCTGGCACGTCTTTCTTCTCCTGGCACATTGGCAGTGGCGGATAACTGGTACCCTTAATGACACATTTGGATACTCAAAGTGCTTTGGGGTTGACAGCTGTTTAATGGCTTGAATGATATGAGTTTGGAAGTTTTCATGCAATTTCTAATAACAGATGTTCATTTAGGAAGCACAAAAAAAAACCCCAAAACCCAGGTAGCTGCTGGGACTGGCAGTAGCTGCAGCCCACCGACTGTCCCCAAAGGGGCACCGCGGCCACAGCTGCATGGGGGACGGTGGGGCCGCTCACCAAGACGAGGAATTTTGACAGGGCAACACACAAAAAGCTCACCCTCCACCAGCTGTGCTGCTCTCTGCGGCAGAGGCAAAGACGAGAGTGACATCTGGGCTGTGTGTCTGACACTGATTAGAAGAACTAAATACAAGTATTAAGTTTTCAGGTATAAGCTTATTTTCACAGGTAACTCAATACTTAACACAGTTTCCCAGTCATTTGAGGGTCCACAAAGCACTATGGAGGGTTGTTTGATAACTTTTCTGCATATTATTTTTACCTTTTTTTTTCTTTGTATAATTAAATTACTAATTTTTTTCTCAAGATTGGGTCAATGGTTTGATCAACATGAAAATAAAATATTACTTCCTAACTTTTTTTTAAACTTAGGATTTAAGAAGAATTTCAGAGGAGAGCAATGACTGTACTGTAGACAGAAGGAAAGTTTCCATCCCTCCTGGGTAGCCTTGAAGCAGAGCCACCGTGCAGCGCAGCGGGAGGAGCGGTGCCCTGGGGAAGTGGGCAGCCTCAGGCTCCCCTCCACTTCCCTACTGCTGGGCAGGACATGGCTTGGGAACTTCGCAGTCTCCTTTGAGCTTTTTTCTTGGGATCAACACCTGAGGTTCTCCAAGAGCAGCATAATTACCAGCAGAGGCAAACAAGCCTCATGAAACTAGGTAAAAAAAAAAGTATAACATAAAAATACAAAGATTAAGAACGGCTGAAGGTTTGCCTACAAACTTTTGTTTTACAGCTTTGTGCCTTTTGTGTGGAGCAACTACTAAAATTAACTACTTCACGGTCACCTCCTGCCTTGCAGAGTACATCAGTGCAGAACAAGATGATGCAAGTTATCCAGTACAGTTTCCTCCTTAACTTTGGAATATTTAACAGCCAGGTCTGAATGCTTTCACATAGTCCAACATTGCACACAGACACAGAAACTTCTAAATTTAAACCTTGTTAAAAGAAGTTAGCCCAAACCACGTACTTCAGCAAAATGAAACGATATCCTCACGCGCCACCTAGTATAAAACCAGTACAAAAGTTGTGGCACTCCTTTCCCCGTAACTCTATTGAATCTCCCTCAGCAAGACAGAGAAACTGATGCCGTGCCCTGAAGATATTCAGTGCACTGCAAAGATGAGAAAAAAAAAACTGTTGCAGAATAGTGTGGGGAAAGCCAGTGCTTACGAGATGCATTTTTCTAAAAAACAGATGTAAAAGATAAGAACAACGCCCTCGAACACGTTCTCCTGAAACTTCGTTTTGCTGACCCTGGACATTTTACAATAGGTATTTTAAGTATAGAAATTACAGTAAAAAAAATATTTTGCATGCTTTTGTTTTTCCACTATTTTGTTTATTTGCTTAAAATAAAGGATCATACTTCATGTATTCCCGCAGCCTAACTTCTCCAGGGTTGCAATTCCTGAAACACGTGTGGCACTGCATTGCAGAATCTCTCTGCATCCAATTTTCTGCCAGCTCAGAAACTGTCATAGCACATTTAGAAAGACTTGGAACCAAATATCAAAAATAGGTACCCATAAGTACCGGAATAAAAGTGGCTTTGTGTTCAGTAGAGTTAAGCAGAAGAAAGGAAACACTATTATAAGTAGTTTGCCGTTACCTAAAATGCTGAAAAATTATGCTGACAACGTGCACACGTAAAAGGGAAGAAAGTACAAGTTACCAAACAAAGCAGTAAAACATCCTGAGTGCCAGCAGCAGATAAATTAGAGCAGTCCAGGTGAACACCAAGGTGACATAAACATTAATTAAAATGTAACACACACACACCCCCCAGAACAAAACATATGTTAAAGAATAATAATGCCAATTGAAGGAGGAAATAATCACTGATATCTGAATGGCAAAGAGAGAGAGAGTCAAAACAGACTTTGACAGTCCCGCTGTGATGGCAGCACCCGCCGCAGAGGCATGGGTGGAGCGATGCGAGCCCTGTTCCCCCAGCTCACCGAGCAGCAGCCTACAAGCACCTCCTTGTGCATGAGAAGGTCTGCAAGGCTCCGGTGCAAGCTTTGCTGACCCTCTGCAAATCTGAGACGACTTCAAGAACTGTGTCAGTTCCAGGAAAAAGGCACACTCCTCGGAAATTTCATTTTGCCAGGAATGCTCCAAACAGGGCAACTCTCAGGGAAGAAAAAGTTGAACATGGGCAGTTACAGAAGATGGTTGTATTGCTGAAATATGTTATTCTAATTATTTGTTAAATGGAGCGAGGTCTTAGCTGTAACATAACACTGTTTTAATGGGATTTAAAGCTATATTCCACGTAGGTTTAATTGAGCATTGAAACACTTAGCACAGAACATGGGAAAACAACTTTCATCAACAGCAACTTTGAACTGGAAACAGGCAGAGCAGAGCTTTGAAACATTGCACTTTTGCTGTGGAGATACTGATCAACAGTAAAAAGAGCTTGTTAAGAGCATCAGCTTGATCTGTTCAGCAACCTTCCCTAATGCTGGTCATGAAGCAGGGACTTATTTTGCCATTTTATCACTGGCATATAAAATGCGGTGCACTTTTGCATTAGTGTGAAATACAGTGGCATTCTTAAATCAAAAGTTTTAAAATGACACTTTACCTGCAAGGCACACCATGAATGATTGCAGCACGAGCAGTTCCCATAGCAACCTCATCTTCAGCTTCCCAGGTCAGAGGAGATGAGTCCCGTAACTACAGAAGAGAACAGGGCTCCGTGGAAATTTTAGGCAACCTTTAATCTGTAAAAGAGAAAAGACAGAATACAAGGGGCTTTAGCATTGCTGCTCCTTCTATTTGTTGACAGTTTGTTTTTTCTTTCCAGGAAAGTTGCACCTGAAGACCAAGAAACCTTTTTAAACCTTTCATTTAAAATCATTCTGAGGAGTGATTTATGACCATCTAAGTACACTGGGTACCGGATGAGGATTAGGAATTGTAACCCTGTATCTGCATCTTCCACTTGGGTGTTGTGACATTTCTTCTGTCTCTCAATTTTGTCATCAGCAGATTCACTCACTGCCTCTCTGGGGTAATTTGAAGCATCATTAGGGAACTCTATAGATCACGGTTAAGAGAAAAGTTATGAGAATTACTCTCACTTTTCTCTACATACATCATCCGGTACGTGAAGGACGCTGTCTCTGCAAAGCGACACTTTCTAGGAAGTGTTCCCACCCTGGTCAGGAAGGGAGGATAATTTTCCCATTTCACCCCCGTTCTCATTGCTCTAAAATTCTTCCAAAAAAACCCATAAAACATCTCCAGGTAAAATCTAGTATTTTCCTCGCACTCTATTACAACTTGTACTTAGTTAAAATTTGTAAGCAGGAAATTTGAAATCTTTCTCGGCTTATCACTGCAATGTATCCCCCCAGTGGAACCCAAGGGGGAAAAAAATGCCTCCTTTTATGAAAAGAACCTTTTCCAGAGCAGGCATTTAAATATTAAAAATAAATAAATCAAGTCAGACACACATTCTTATAATTAATTCATATCACTGAAGGCTGGAAGTTAAGGGGCCTTTGTGCTTACAAGACAAACTGCATGACTAATACAATGTGAAGGGGTATCATGAGAGGTCTCTACTTGCTTTTGTGAGTTAAAACTGATAAAATTCTTCTAATAAAGTCAGGTTCAATGCACCGAGAAGACTAAGAATCTTTATCCTCTGATCTGAAGATGCAGCTTTGAAGGGGGTAGAGATTAATTGGATATATTCATCTATTCTCACACAGACTGATTAGGCTAGCTGGGGGTTAGCAGGAAGGACTAATCAATGAAAACTAATAACAACTTAAGTGAATGATTAGAGTATTAATTATTCATTTTTGAAGGAAAATGTCATCATAGACCTTTATATTGATTGACATAGTTAAGCAGTTACTCTTTGTGTTTATAGTGAACTCAAGAAACGTATTTTTTTTACCCTATATAGTCTTGATACAAGGACAAATACTATTTTCTCTCTAAGTATCAAAATCTGTTGGTTATAACTGCACCTACACAGGAGATTTCTACCAAAGGCAAGTCGCTCTTGGTTTTACACTAGTTTAAGTGAGATTTGAGATTAATCTTGTATTCACCAGCAGCTGCTGAAATTCTTTCGTGTTCTCGTTTTCCCACGTATTATTCCCATCAATAAGCCCATCATGTCACTTGTAAGGCTTCTCTTCATTACACTGCAATGCAATGCTTTACGATTATTCTCCTCACTCTCTGCAATAAGCTACGTGGGACTGAAACAGAACAATCACTTACAGCCTTTGATACCTAATTAAAAACAAGAGAGGTACAGCACTTACCAACTTAACCTACTGCCAGGAGCCCACCTAAAGCATCCACAGACCCCTCCGCGAGCTGCCAGCGTGCGGAAGGGCTGACCAACATCACTCCTGCTATGTGGATTAATAACAACAGCACTCAGCTTCTCAGCTGTCTGCAAGCAGCACCAGTGGCAAGAAAGTATTACATCTGCTTTTTGGTTAAAAAGAAATAGGAATATAAAATCCCAGATCTGACCAAAGTCAAGCAAAATGCCTCTATTTATTCCACAGGCTTTGAGAATGGTGCTTCTGCAGACTTGATGGAGATGAGAGACAATTCTTCCCAGAGGACCATGGAAAAGGCTGTCCTGTTTGCAGGTCCCAAGGCTGTTTGCATCACATTCCTGATACTCTCTTTAAACTGAGATCATTGTTTTGGTATTTTATTCCCTGGTTTTCCATAGATGCAAGAAAATTCTTGGATAGTCTTCAAATTTATTACTCCTCCCCACTGCAACTTCTCCTCCTACCAGAGCTTCTCCTGACTCACCACCCTTTGAGGAAAAATTCTGGCTACTTTGTGGGTTTTGTAAACTGATTTTTTTTTCTACTTAAGAAATCATGCTTCTCTAAGCATTTTAAACACTAATACAAAACATTTCAAAATTACTAATGTAAATTAGTTTTTCACTTATAAGGGCATTAAAAATAGCAGGCTTGCTCTTTCTTCCCAAGATGTTTTGACTCAATCACTGGGTCTTACTTTCAGCCAAAAAAAAAAAAGCTATGCTAAAAATATACATTTTCAGTACTCAGCACATTTAATTATTAAGTCCAGTGAAAAAGTAAAAGTCTTCCCTATTATTTAGTTATTCAAAACTTACTCCAGAGAACCAGCAGACACTAGAGCGTCACACATGTGTTTCGAAGAAAAATTTTCAGGTATCTGAATGGAAACAGTCACTTCAGGTATTAACAAACTGTCTGTACATGGCACTTAGACTCCTCTTGGCATTTCCATTGATGTTAATGGCAACTCCATGCATTTATAGGGCCAAAGTATATACCCTGTAATAATTACCTTAGAATATATACCTAGAAGAGGCTTTAGCATGTATTTTCTAACTATATGGAATAGTACCACATTCTGTCATCATGCCCAGAATTGCTATCGCTGGATTAATATTAAAGCTTCAGAAGCACCATCTTCCTGGTGCTCCGTAACAGCCCTCCAAGGAGCAGCACTGAAAATAGGCACCTGGAGACTCGGCTGCCAGCTGAGCCCTGGCCCTGCAAAACCACGTACCAACCCACACCCTGACTTTTACCGATACATCTAACACAGGCTAATATGGTACAGAAAGTTTTCCAAAGAGAAACAATGCCTGTCTTAGCATAAAAAGTAGTGGAAAGTAAATTAGATGATTACCATTAAAAATATTTTCCTAAGGTTAAAATATGGTGGTATTCAAGATACGGCTGCATTTTCATTTCTCATGATAGTTCCCTATTTCACATGTGAATGAGTCCAATCTTCAAAATGTTTTCCTGTAAACATTGCTGCTATTTGTATCAGCAGGCCCATTGTTCAGAGCTGTGTAAAAACTGTTGAAACACATTGACTTTTTATAGCAACAACTTCAGGAAAGGCAACATTTGTGCATGAGCAAAAGATATATAATTGAAAGGATCCTTCCCATTTCTAAATGTTTTCTGACTATAAAATCCCAGGGGAGTTTGCACTGCTTCTGAAGGAGAATATAAGAGACCTGAAAACTTGCAAAGTTTAATATTTTATTTCCAGAAAGAAGCACATATAGTTTCAGCACTATACAAGTTATTTTTTCAAGATGAAAATGAGATAGCTGTGCTTCAGTTTGGAAGTGCATCCCATTAGAAAACCTAGTGCCAACACAAATGTGCAGATGTCTTTTTAACTTTACTTTTGGCAATGCATTCACTGCAAATTCTTTTGAAAGGCACCTTTGTAATTGGATTCTGACGAAGAAAGTTGACTCTAAGAGCTCTGCAGTCGGGTACGAGGAAAAGAAAAAGATGCGTGCTGTAGAAATATCTGTGGAGAATTTTTCTGAGCTAGTAGGCATGGCTCTTTGTCAGTAATTCCATTTGGATTAATGATTAGCACTTCTAAAAAAATAAAATAGAAATGAAAAACATAAGGCTAAGGTATATGCACACATTCAGAACACAAAAAATACTTTTGTAGATATAATTTGCACTATATGAACTCTCAGTTTGGTGAATATTCTGAAGGAAAATTTGCAAAACATGCCTAAGACCCCTAAGAATTGCAGCAGTAACAGCAGCAGCAAGAAGCGAGCCTTAACAACCATCTCACGTTTTTCTGCTGCACATCGGTGTGCTGCACAGTGCCAATTCTGCTAAACTCCAAAATAAATCACTGTTAATGAAGCATGCTGCACATACAGACAGCAACAGGCATCTTTTAATCACCTCAGCAAAGGAAGAGCTAAGGGTAAGCACAAAACACTGAGCACTAACATGTGAGTTGTTAGATTTAAGGTGGTGCGTACCCTCCCACTGCCGCAGATCTGACCTGAGGGCAAGAGCAAGTATCTAATGTGAATTAACTACTTTTGTGAATAGCGACATTAATTCATGGTGCCAAAACCTCCAAAGAATTACCAAGTTTTTTAAACAGAAGTACAGTATTATTATGATCTTCAGGCTTGGATGCAGAAGAGAGAACCAAGCTACGGGTTACCAACTGCTGTCTGGTTATATACAACTTGGGGTTGTACAGCTTCTGAGAGCACAAAATGTTTGCGTGTCTGAGTAAAAAGGCATATGGCAAACGTATGCAAGAACACCTAACATTGTATGCATATTGCAGGTCAAGTCCAGAAAGACCAGTCCCAGCAAAACCTGAGCACAGGATTTAGCATAAACTCAAATTGATCTCCTCTACACAAAAAGGGTAGAAAATAAGCCACAGAGTTTTCTGAGATTCAAAAGAAACCCTTTTCCCTAACATGAAGATAACTTCTTCTAATATATGCATACAAAAAGATCTATCTCTATCAAAGATGCGGTTGCTAGGTGCTTCCCAAGTCTTAGGAACGCAACTAAAAGGTCTGCAAAGCTACACTAAAATGCCATTATCCATTTCCATCTCTCCAAACACGCTTTTCAAAAGTATACAGACTTCACAGACCTGACAGTGCAGGTCTAAGTCCTGTTTTTTGAAAAGACACTATAACATGTGTTCATTTAAGCTTTTAACACTTAAGAAGCAGTGTTAGCAGTGAAATATTGAAAATGAAATGGTTAGTTGTACATGAAATGATTTAACTTTAGAAGATTTTAAACCCTTTACTGGAACATCTGATTTTTAACCCCTCCATACCACATTCAATGGACAATGCAGCCATTTTTGTCAAAATAACCACAATGAAATGGACTGGCCATCAGCTCCTTTAGAGTCCCCAAATACTCTAAAGAAGGAGGCACTCTCTCTGGAAAGAAACATTCACAAAACCCAGCGTTCATTGATAGCACAGCTTACCTTGTCCTCTTTGGGGTATGCCTGCCACACTTCCCTCAAATGCTTTTAATGGAGGAGGAGTATGAAAATTTCAACTCTGGGAAAGGAATTAACATCAAAATTCATTTCTCCTTCTCACTACCTGGCAGGCAAAACTATCTGCTTATTTTTAAAAACAGATACGCATGTGGGCTGCCTGCATGCAGTCTATCTGTGAATTGAACTCAGTCTTGCAGACTTCTTTGCAGGACGGGTGTTTTTTTCTATTTTATCACTTTGGAAGTTTACAATTTAGACTTCACCAGTGGCCAATTCTATAACTTTACTGAAGGGTGGATATAGCTGACTGAAAAGCCATAGTTGGAGAGTAATTATTGAAAGTTCACTGCCAAAATGAGCCTGTCTTTGGTCTCACGTTTTCCAGTATTTATATTAATAGCAATGGTGGAAGAGAAGTTGTGCTTATTCAGTCTGCTGGTGACACTAAGAGGCTGCAGGTACCTCTGAGGATGTGAATGTAATTCAAAATCATCTTGACAAATTGGACATAAAACCAGACTAAAACAGAAGGATGGATTTGTGTAAGAGACAAGTGCTGCGTACTGCAGCAAATAGGATACTGCATTAAATAGCACAAACATATGCTGGGGAGCAACCGGCTGGGTGATAGCTCTGCACTGATCCACACGTGGCTGAACATATCAGCAATGCCCTGGGACTGTGCAAGTAGCAAAAACCATGCCTGGGATGTATAAACCAGATTTGCAGGTTCTTTTCATCTAAAAATTCCTGCTAGGTAAGCAACCCGTCACTCTCCCTGGTGCAGGGGAGCCTCAGGTGCAGTAGTACACCCAAGAGTTGGTGCTGCGTGTCAAGGAAGATTTGTCCCAAACAGAAGCATTCAAAGGAGAACACCACAAAGGATTAGAGGTCTATAAATGTCCTATAAATAAAAACCAAATGGAGTTGCTTAGCCTAAAGAATAACGAAGAGAAAATTGCTAACGGTATTAAAACATGTAAAAGACTTGAAAATAGAAGGAAATAATTTGTTCCCATATCCAAAACAGATGCAACAAGAATCAATATGCAAAAGACATTAAGGCTTAGACTTTAGGAAACACCTCTTGTAATGTTAAAGCCAGCTCAAGCACAGCTGTGGGCAGTCTGAATAGGCTGCAGAATATCCATTGCTGATGTTCCTTAGCAATTTGTAAGATAAATTTAAGTCCAGGAACAACATAGCTATTGAGGACAGAGACAGTATGTATTTTGCTTCTGGAAACACCAATATTTGGAAGGGGATGGAGAGAATTCTGAACACTGGGATTCTCCAGTCCTGTTGCTGCTGGTTGCAAGGCGAGGTCCTTCCCCATCTGATTCAGAAATCAGAATAACAATAACCTTGAGCCTCCGATAAGTGGAAGTCACTCAGACTGGTGGACTGAATGGCAGCACAGAGCCATCCTCTATAAATGAAGGTTAAAGAAACTGTTTGGCTTTAGTCAGGAGTCATGGGGCAAAAGCAATGAGGTTTCTTTTCACGTAACAAACAAACAAGGTTTTTCCTAAATTAAAGAAAACCGCTTTATCTGTGAAAGGGATTAAACAATGTTATTCCAGGGGAGCAGCATGAGGAATTAATTTATAACAAGGTTGTGGCAGATACAGAATGCTAACAGCAGTTAAGGAAAGCAGCAGGATTAGACCTCATTCAGTGGGACTGCATCAATACATCAGCCCATCAGGATGTGAGAATATCCTTCTCGCAATTTAGTGTCCCAAAGCAACATGCAGGTTGGGCACCTCTGTGAGCATGTTAGTGTGAGGGGCAGGAACCGTGTCACCTGGGTTAAACTAGTAAGAAATCAGCAGCCCTGGAAGAGGTGATTCTGAAGGGCTGTGAAGTGTTGAAGGTGCTTTTGAGCCTGTTGCTCACAAATAGCTGGTAGCCCACGCGGCTGGAGAGCATCGCTGTGATACACTCCTCCAAGAAGCATCCTGGGTGCGGGCAGCTCCGGTCTCCTGCCGGCCCCCGCTCCTGAACGCCGGCTGTGGTCCACATTCAGCAAAGCATCAGATTTCTAATCCCAGTCCGGCCTCTTGATACTCCACTGAATCCAGGCCTGTGTGTTGGGAGAGGCACGGGCTTTCTTTAGCAGATGCAATCAGTGACCCACAAAACTGAATGTCCAAAAATAGAAGGTGCCTAAAAGATGCGTCCCCAGCAGTGCAAATCTTCACAGTAATCCTTTTTTGATGTACACATTGCTGACTTTTTTCAGCACTCGAAACACAGCTTTTTTTTCTGCTGCGGTAGCTGTTGTTATGAGTCCTGAGATAAATATTGGCCTTCCTTTCTGCATAAGGGAAGAGAAAAGGGAATTTGAAAAGATGGCCTGGGGAGATGAAGGGTAGCGGGAGCTTGCTGGTGGCAACTCTCACCGAGCTCTCCTCGTTCTCACAGCACGTCTGTCAGATCCTGATCTATCTTGAGCTTCTTTGCTGAAATTATCCCTTCTGGAGTTGCACTTAGACACAATTCACACATTATGAAATATATACGGGCATATTGTGCCTGATAAAACAAATGACACATACGCAGCATGTTTCTGAGACATGCTTATGATAAATGGGAATGAAATGCTTCAAAAAATTAATTATCTAAACAAAAAAAAGACTGAGAAAAACAATGTCAGTTTTTACATTGTGTTTCCTCCTTTGGGCATTTGTTCACATTCACTAGATAGAGATTTCATTTCACTATATCAGGGAAGTTACAGCACCTCAACAAATGCACGTTCCCAACTCACTCCAGTCATTTATATTTGTCAGGCTGTGGGGTCTTTGGTGTGCACCGTGCCTGAGCCACCCCCTCGCCGTCACACACCCGCCACTGCTCGGTCCTCACCCAAGGATGCCGAGGTACACGTACACACGGGAAGCGAAGATTACGTCCATCGGATTAAAACAATAAATATAATTCTAACAATATTAGCAAAGATTGCTGAAGGAAAACTCAGTAAGTGCCCACTGCTGTGAATTATGACCCCTAGAATTTAAATACAGTTTCTTCTACATAAGTTTTTTTGGTGTAAGTGCTCTGTAACTTACACTCATACTATATATCACCCAAGAAACTGGGTGGTGGGGCCAGCTCTGTTAGTAGTGGGGCAGGCAGGTAGAGTCTTTGTCACTGAAGTAATAAAAGGTGTATAGAAATAACTACCACTGGCACCATCCCTTTCTGACTTGTTAGATTAGAAACTTCTAGAAGCAATATACCTAGTTTATGCAGAACCTAATGCCACATCTTAAAACTTGATTAGAGACCCTGGATTATACGAAAATTGTCAGCTAATAACAGGCACGCACTTTTGCAACATTTTACTGTGTTGCACTATTCCCTGCACACCTTTATCACTAGCAAAAACACCTGCATGGAAGGAGCAATCCCTCTCAAATGCTGGATATTCCCAGCTGCACAATACGTCCCTTCACCTTCTGAGCCAGTGGATCAGAGCACAATTTTCCACCAAAGAAAAAATGACAGTAATTAAAGCCTTTTAATTAGTAGCCACTAACTACCACACATCACCCTATTACAATGCTAACTCTTTGTCTCCTGCCCCCAGGAAACCATCATTACCCTGTAAAACCTGAATAATTGTGTAAGCATAAATCATCTCTAGGTAAGGAGATCTGGGTGACTAAAGGCACATCTGAATTAAGGCTACTGGTGTTAATTAGGGATCACTCTATATTGTTCTACCTTTTCCATGGAAGGGCTATATCGAAAAACACTCACCCAAACTAGCACCTATCAGATAACATCCAGCTTTTCTCAACACAGAAAAAGTCTATCACACCACAAACTTGGCAGGCGCTCTGCTCAAATCAGGAGTAACATTATCGTAATAAAAAGCTGCAAGGACTCAAACTTCATAGTCTGGCATTCTCTACAGATTAGAATTTACTCTCTTTTAGAGAGTTGTCATGGTTTAACTCCAGCCAGCAACTAAGCACCACGCAGCCGCTCACTCACTCCCCCACCTCCCAGTGGGATGGGGGAGAAAATCGGGAAAAGAAGTACAACTTGTGGGTTGAGATAAGAACGGTTTAATAGAACAGAAAGGAAAAAACTAATAATGATAACACTAATAAAGTGACAGCAGTAACGATAAAAGGATTGGAATATACAAACGACGCACAGTGCAGTTGCTCACCACCCGCCGATCGACGCCCAGTTAGTCCCCGAGCGGCGATCCCCCCGCCCCCACTCCCCCCAGTTTATATACTGGGCATGACGTCACACGGTATGGAATACCCCTTTGGCCAGTTTGGGTCAGCTGCCCTGGCTGTGTCCCCTCCCAACTTCTTGTGCCCCTCCAGCTTTCTCGCTGGCTGGGCATGGAAAGCTGAAAAATCCTTGACTTAGTCTAAACATTATTTAGCAACAACTGAAAACATCAGTGTGTTATCAACATTCTTCTCATACTGAACTCAAAACATAGCACTGTACCAGCTACTAGAAAGAAAGTTAACTCTACCCCAGCTGAAACCAGGACAAGAGTCTTTTACTGAAGATTGTCTAGAACAGCTACCTTAAAACTCACCGATTTAAAAACAATTCCCAACTTCATGCGGAGTAAAATTTTCAATACAGTATTTTGCAAGACTAACATGAATAGCTATCCCATATAGCCACGCATAAATGATAAACTCTGCATAAAATGCCAGCTTTAGAGATAGCAAAACTAACCTGAAGAGCAAAAGATATTTGAGTTGGTATTCAGTAGGTCCTGCTCTTCTCTCCTAACCATATCACTGATCCACCATCAATGGAAAAGGTCTATGAAACCCATTACAGCTTCAATTTTTTTTTCTTTTTTTCTGATAGCAAAGACTGTCAGTCAGAGACGTGACTGCAGAGCAGAGCACACGACCAAACCTGGCTGCCAGGTAGGACCCTGCAGCCACCTCCAAAGCAAACCCAGCTCATCCTGGTCTCCAAGCAGCCTCTTACCACCAGAGAATACAGACGCACTGGCAAGCTCTAGGATGCAAAAATAAACCGTCAGCCAAAGTGGAGTATTAACCTCCATCTGACTTTTGATTATAAACTTCCTAAAGAAATAAGGGTTAATTTATCGCTGTCTCAGTTTGACAGAACGTTGCACCAAAGAAACAAGGCTCAAGGGACTCTGTGTGACAATGAAGTTCCATTTATCCCTAGGTCACTGCTTCAAGATAATGAATCAAGACAGTTTCATGCTCTGAACAAAGATAGATAAGTGACATTCAAAGTTATCATTCACTTTTGAATGGGTCCATTCCCAAGATACACATTATCAGGGAGCATTATCTTGTCCAGGCGACAAAAAATTATGCGAAAATATTGAAGATATTTCCATGATATCTCTAAAAACAGCATCTTAATGACATTTTTACTTTTCAGTTCTGGAGCTTACAAAATAATCCATTTTATTTCAAAGACGAAAGGAGAGCTTTCTCCATAGGCGTTCCACAAGGGGAATCAAGCGTATTGGACACATACGCATGTTATGAAGAATACTTTGCCCAGCGTGCTGCCTTCATTCAGTGCTACAAATTGGATGTTTCTTAAGAGTACAGAACAGAGCTTAGAAAGGAAAAACAACAAGCAAGTTTGTTAACTTTGAAAAGTTGATAAGAAGCCAGTACGAAAAGTTGATAAGAAGCATTCAGCATATTCCTGGAAACGCAGGCTATCAAAACAATTCCCTCATCACCTATTACCAGCAGAAGGTTTCAAACCCAGATATAATTGAGATGCTTGGACCTAGAAATGTTTTTAACTGTTTTGTTAAATTCAAAAGCCATCTAGGGAAGGAAAAAACCACCCACCAACCATTTTGATATCTCTGTTACGTGATTATTTAGTGTTTTGTTTTCCCTTCAAATTTTATTTTAAAAGGTTGCTTGGAATTTGAGTGTTTGATGGGAACTGCTTTCACCCTCTGACTTTTCCAAATACAAGGTTAGGTGCTTAGCACTTTACTTCTGCTGGGATGCCATTAAAGTTCTAGTCCTCTCAGACAAAAAGAAATCCTTCCTGATTTTTCCAAGTAATGGCACTGAGCGAGCCATATATATATTTTCTTATTGCCAAAAATAGGCTTCCTACTGCAGCTGGAAGCAGAAGTAAAGAGGGTTGATTTCTCTCTCAGCATTTGCTGGCATATCGAGGCCTAAATTTTAGCTCTCAGGGGATCTTTTGAAAAATTAACATGGTCTGAATTAAGGGCTCAGTAAATAATAACTAAAAGTTTAATGTGTCTGAATTTCTTAAAAAGTGAAACCTATACTTCAGAAATCATATCCTGTATCAATTTTAGTGGACCGCGGGGTGGCACTGCAAAATATTTTCTGAAATATTATTTCCGGCTGACCACCCTTTGGTGTTCATTCAGTTTGAAACTGAAAGATCTACACATTCTGGGAAGAGCAATTTCCCAGAAGACTTATACATATTATCAAAACAAGTTATATATCAAACATTCAAAACAATAACAAAGCTCATCTAAGTGATCAGCTACACGCGGCAGGCGCCAGAACTGCAACTGGCTGAGTCCCACTGCCCGCCCCCCCATGACCCGCCGCTTGTCTGGGATACCGAACTTTTAATGAACCCCCTCAGTTCTTGAACTATGAAAAATTAGTTGCAGAAACCATTTCTCACAGCTTCTTGTTGCTCCTGTTGTTGTATAAAATATTAAAAATAGATTTTAAACTCAGGCTGAGAAAACTTACATAAAGTTCTAAAAAATCCACTAACCTGATTTTGTCATAAATGTACCTCATTTTCACTCTTTAAAAAAAAATATTTAAAAGATATAGTTATTTTTAATGGGTCTGTCTAGTATATGGTATGTTTAGCATTATCTGTAGAATTATTTTATTCAAGTAGCAATACAATACAAATCAACCATGTACAATTTTTTTTTTTTTTTAATTGCTGGCTGTAAGTAGACTCAAATAATGAACTTAAACTCCTGGACTTGGGTCTCAGAGGATGCAATGCCGAGGGAATAGCTGGTTATTCTTGAACTCAGGGAAGACTTTTTGCCACTCAAAGCGTTTCAGCATTTTCTTCTAGCAGAATTTAAGGTAAGAAAAACCAGCACCATGCATAGAAGAAAGAAGAAAAAAACAACCACCCGTATATACACTTTGCACATTTTATATAAAAATAAGGAAACTTTGCATAGCCGAGCTCCCAGGCTATCCTGTAGCTTGAATCTGTTTCACAGAGGTGCAAAGCTGGAGCTGGCGTTGCTCTGCACCACATTTCAAGTGGGTTAGGAGATCACGACAATCTTAACTCTGCATTACGTTAGCCCAGAAACCTTCGGTGCATCTTAGCAGCACTCTTAATTACATCGTATTTAAAGTGAACTTCTCTATGTATACTTGAAACACAACGTGGCTGCCTTACCCTTGCCTCTGGCTGTCAATTGATTTGTAAGAGACAAAAACCATCTTGGGGCGGTTTAAACACTGTACTACAAATGAGCCCTGACAAAAGTTTGATGCGAGGTGTCAGAAAGCATTCCCAGCTCTGCAGGTTGTCTTCCAAGTGAACCGTTTACTCGAGAGGAAAAGCCCAGACCGCATGGACTCCTTAACACAGGTGCCTTCACAGTCACTTCTCCAACTTGCCTGGCATCCTGCTTATACTATCAAACCCCTTTTAATTTGTATTCAAAGGCAGCACTGGGGCCCCTGCCTCCAGCCTTGTGTTTTGGCTGCTCTCAGCGCTTCTCCTGCCTGCAGCCTGTTCTGGGGGCTCCACTTCTCACCACGCTTAGTCCGGAGTTGGCGGTGGCACAGTTCATGGTGCAAAGCCAAATGGCTCAGCTGCTTGTGTGAAACTAAGGAACCCACGCAATGAGACAACACAGCAAAATATGAGAATTTACAGACTCACAACCTGCTTTTCCTCCCGCTACCAGTGGACTATTTCCAGCAGCGAGGCCGGGATCACGCACAGGATATCAAGCGAAGGCACAGCACGCCTCTTGTGCATCCTTCGGGATTTTTCTTACTGCAGAAATAGTGATGTCACTGTCTCCTTCGCAAATCTAAACTAAAGACACAGCTGAGCCAAAACCCTGTTTGTGATGTTCTGCTATCAAATAGCCTGCTTTTACACCTGCAAGTGTTAGTTTCATAAAAAACCAAGCTTCTCCCCAAGGAAATTAAAAGGGAAGCAGACAAATGGAGGTCTTGCCTTGACCGCTGACATAGAGAACAGGCTAATTCAGCCTTGAAATCAGTCAATTGGAATGGCTCAGATCTTCACTCTGGACTGGACTGAAGACAAAGTTTTCCCTCCCACTGGGAGAGTAAGTCCTCCGAAATCAAACAACCAAGCAGCCAAAGGAAGACCACCGAAGGCTGGAGGGATCTATTTGCCATGGTGGTACTGCTGCCCAATAGCAGCTCTGATGGAGAAGCAAACTCTTTAAGGCTTGGTGTATAAAAAGAAGTGCTGCTGCTCAGGCAACGATGTCCTTCGGGATTATTCTGAGTTGGAATTGAGGGAATAAATAGGCTGTAACAGAAAACTTATTGGTCTTTTAGTACACAGGAACTTCATTAGCAATGTCAACACCTTTTCAAAATTGCAGATAACTGCAGTTGAAAACAAGTGCCATGGGCACAGCAGCCTGCCTGATCCGGCTGGAGGTTACGGCCACCGAGAGCCCAGGCTGCACAGCAGAAGGCTGGGGACACCCCAGGCTGGAAGAGTCATGGTCATGCATGGCTTTGCACCGAGGAGCTCCTTGGAGATCCCTCCTGCCAGGCCAATAAATCTCTGCAGAAGATGATTTAAAAAACTGTGGCTGAACCCTAAGTAGCTTGCTACGGAATAAGGGGAGGGCAGGAGTTCCTGGCTATTTCAGGCGAGGTGACTCGGCTCAGCGATGTGAAGTGTGGATGGCAGACCAACCATACGCAGTGTGCACAGCAAAACAAAGTGACTCCTATGACACCTCCATGTAATCACTGCTATTATTTGGTACACTCCATAATGCAATCCTTTTGCTCTGATTTAATTACTAAACATAAAAGGAAATAAACTTCAGAATGAAAACAAAGAAATTGCACTGCATGTAATTTATGGGAGCTATTCTTCAGCTGAATACCATAAAACCCTGCATGTTTATGATACCCTATTAGAGGGCTGAAAACATGCTTGCATTTGCCTATATTGACTATGCAGATTATGCGATATTACTGCCTTTTGCTGCCTCTGCCATTTTTCACAGAAGTAGCGTATTTGTTTAAAGACATCCTTGCACTAAGCATTGGCTCCTGATAGGAAAAAAAAAAAAAAAGAAAAAAAAAAGACTGGCTGAGTACTCGCTCATCGCCAGAGGCTGTCAAGCTGGTAAGTGCCAAGCAGCTGGCAGAGGTACACAAAAGAAGGGGACACTGCACACAGTTTTGTTTTCAATCTGGAATATCAATTATTGGAGGAAGCAACCCCACAGCTAGACAAAACAAGAACCATCTCTGCAGTGGATAACTATGTCAAATGATCTGAGCCGCACTGGCATTTCAGGAATGGCTGGATGGTAGTATGAGGATTTATTGAGATATCACGTTAAGCCCTTGGTTTTCTTGTCATAGGAAACAGAGGAAAGGAAATAAGGTTTGCAAACTTGACTGCAGCATTGATTTATGTATAACAGCTTCAAAATGTGTGAACAGAAATGTGTTTTCCTGTTATCCCTGGCTTAGGGCTCTGCCTACCCTCCACTCCCGCAAGTGGAAGACCTGGGGACGGCGGCTGTAAGGAGCAGAGCATGGTCCCGCTGCCTCTGGGAAGCTGCTCTCCCTTCCCAGGTCACAGCCGTGGCCCAGGAGGAGCTGCCTGAAGCTCTTCTGCTCGTTACCCAGAGCGAGAACACAGCAGCACCGGGAGGGCACAGGAGAAAAGGAAAGGAGCCGGGAGGGACATGAGGGCAGGTCTCGATGCACACACTATTCTCTGACACTGAAGCTATCTTCAGGGTATAGGTTTTCAAAGGTTTCCCCCTTTTTAGCCCTTCCCTGATGAGCAGATTCTTCTCCCACCCTGCATGGGTGGGAAAGAATGAAGAAATAGGATGAGTTCACACTGAATTCAGCCTGTTCTCCAAAGAAGTAGCAGGAGTTCATCTCTTGCCAGCTTGCAGACAGGCCAAACTACCTACCGAATCACATATCAGCCATGCATCCTAGCACTGTGTCAAAACATTCCCTTTTACTGCTTATTAAACACCATTTTAATATCTCCTAGAGTGCTAATTGTCAGCTTTCCAACTTTCATCTGCATCTTATCTTTATGTGCAACTCATTTCCAGCTATAGTCAATATTTTCCACTTTTCATTTTGCATAGATGGAGCTATCAACTCAAATTTAATACATTCAATATTTGGCAAAACTTTTTAGTGATTTCTAGGCATTTCTGGGACAACTTACTTTTAAAAAAATTGTACTATCTTGAATTTAAGATAAAATAGAGTCCAAAACCAGGGAACAAAGAATATGGAATTAGAAAATTAAGACTGAGAAAAGGATGAAAAACATGTCTGAGCAAAAATATCGTCTGCTTCAGCTTCATAGGTTTGAAGTTAGGAATCTGATCATGCCAAAATTGTCATCTTTATAGTTTCCCATAATCACTCCAAAGGAAGACACAGATCCCTAACAGCTCTACTGCTGTTCGAGGCTTTTCCCGTTTAGCCTTTTCTAAATCATTATCATAAAGCCAGGACTGAAAGCAGGATAAGAAGTCAGGTTATTGAACAGCAGGTGGATCTTTTTTGGTTTCCCAGCACATGATGGAGAGCCGTCCCAATGCATGGCTTTACCTTGTCCTTGTCAGCCTGGCGTTAGACCCCTGGCAGTGCTGCACATCCCGCTGCGAGGCTCAGAGGTGAGCCGTCCCTCCGCCACCAGGAGGGGAGAAGCCACCCACCACGGTGGGGTGTTCTGGGGGCTGCCAGGGGACTTGGGGAAGGAAACTCTCCCAGGGACAAGTCTGCTGGCAGGCAGAAATAAGGACATGAGGCGGACGCGCAGTCTGGTAGGAGAGAAACCTGGGAGCAGAGAAGAAACCAGGCACCAAGATCAAAATACACAGTTTGGGGGGGGGGGGAAGAGGAGCGTGAGCAGGCGCTGAAGCCACGGCACCAGAGGCAAAGCCACCCTACAGCTGGTAGGAAACTCAAAAAGCAGGAGAGCCAGACCTGAGGGGTGGTTTGAGACTCCAGCTATGAACAAGGAGGACAGACCCAGATTATATTAGCGTTCTCCCTTGCCATATAATTAAAGTGATCTTTTGAAGAGCTAGGTAAGGATTTACTGCATGTAGTAAAACTTAAATTCTACAATTTAAGTTACAACAATAGTGTGTTAATTTATCTCCTGTTAGGACAGTTAAAACAATGACTAGTAGCCATAACCAGTGAGCTGAAATAGCCCATTTTACAGCCTGACTTACAGGTCGTTGATGCTAATAGAAGCCTATTAGCTCCAATGGGCATTGGATAAGACCATAGTGGAAACAATAGAAAAGGCACTGGATGGAATAAATACTGTAATGTGGTAAATATTTGCATCATAGAATTTATCAGTTAAATTAGTTCTACGTATAGGATACCCATTGACAAAGAACTATACACGTTATAAACCTTAGCCAACATTTAACAAGAAGTCCTTATTTATTTTTATTTAAAGCAGCAGCTACAGGCACAACCATTACATTCCCCAGTATTTTACGACTACCACGTTATCAAGGGGAACTCCATGAAATACCCAAAGTGAGCTAGAAGTTATAGATAAAACAGGAGAAAGATAACTATTTCAATCAAAGTGATACTTGTACGAGAACTGGCTCAGTGGCATTACTTGAGTCAGACGCTCAGGAGATAAACCGAGATGTGGCTTGGGCACTTCTTGGAGCTGCTATAAGCAATGCACATATGCTGATTTCAGCCTCTACAGTGGCAGGAGGAGCTCAAGGAAGCTGTGGTTTCCCTGAAAACACGAGACAGAAGGCAAAGCTGATAGTTACAAACGCAGCAGGAAAAATCCTATTTCTTCCTTTTACTTTTTTTTTTTTTAAAAAATCACTACGTACGAGAAAGAAAATCACAGTAAAGGCACAGCAGGCACTGCTATTGAGTGCTAATCACAAGACAGAATTGTTTTAAGTTTGGAGATATAAAAATGTTTAATTTTAGTCTACAAAGTTACTAGTTTTAAATATCCCTTAGTTTATCTGTCTGTTCCTTCTGTCTGCTCAGCTCTGCAGAGGTTCTCAAGCCCAGCAGCCCTCAGACTTTTAGGTTTGTAAGAATATTAAACTCTATGCAAAGATCAATTAATTCTAGAGAGCTCTGTCTGCTTTTAAACTCAGATGTGAAACTATCGCTTTTTATAATGACAAAGACATGACCATTGGTTGTTTCCACATTTTCCTTCAGAGAAATGTTCATTCAGCTAACTAGAAAGTTCAGAGAAACTATAAAAAAAACCACGCAGGGGACAATTTAAATGTACTTAAAAACTGAGGCAACTTCCATGAATCCTGACCTACTTTGAAAATTTACTGCAAAAACTTCACCAGGAAAATTTTCTTTTGCCTGGAAGCAACGCTGCAGATGTTTTGGAGTCTGTGATAAGCAGTGCTTTGGCTTAGGAGCTGGTGTGCTGACCTCTGCACGCCAGCGGTTTCAGCTCCACAGGGAGAGACAGGACTGGCCGATCTGTCCCATCTATAACGAGAGAAATGCAGATCTCCGACATAATCCATGACTTCTAATGCACAGGACTACAGTTAGCAATTCTTAATGACCTGCAGTGTTCCTCCAGGACTGTCCCGTGAGCTGATTTTGCAACGAGAGTCTGGGAGTATTGGACAGGAGTTCATAAACAGCATCTCCTGATTGCAACCACGGTCTGGAGCGGCGGTCCCTGAGCCGCCCCATCACGAAGATGCTGCTGGCGAGACCTGCGGCTGTTCCCGACGGCCACAGAGCCGCCAGCCCCCGCGGTCCACGCGGGGACCGAAGCACGGTGCGGAACCGAGGCCCGAATGCACGTTTCAGACGGACAGAGGAACTGAATTCGCGGTGATATCAGACATCCACGTACGCTTGCACAGAGGGAGAGACAGATAGCGATGCTTCCGATCAGTGCAGGGGTATTTAAATGTACTGGATGACCACAAAAACAGTAGGTGTTGTGCTCTTATAAAATAAATAAGAGAGCCAGACCCATCCCCTAAGCTCATCTTTAAGCACCATTAACATGTGCTTATTAATAACCCTAGCAAGCCAAATTCCCTGACAAAGTACGCTTTTCTTGCAGGGACAAATCACTTTCCAGCTGGGACAAGCCGGTATGAGCCATGCAAGCTATCACAACACTTCTCTCCCTGGTGTTTTCCTTTGGCCTACACTTCTGTGGAATGAACTTAAATATGATAAATGATAAGAATTTCACCCTTGACTGGGAATTCAAATTATCATATCGATTAGCTTTGCCACATACAAAGTGGAAAATATTCACAAAATTGACAGGCTTTAAAGAATAAAAGTTGTCACCTTGTACATGCAGAATAGCAACACAAGACAGAGCTAATCAATAGGAAACAACTTTCTTCTGAACCAAGAAATACACGCACCCCCGAAAAATCACATCCTCAAATTATTTCACTGTAATATTTTGAGTATCGACCCATTTCCTGCCTGAAACATGCCCTCAAACCTCATAGACAGAAAGTCAATTCTGCCGATTTCATTTTCTGAAACAGAAGCACATTTGTTAGTGACAAACTTGATTAGAAAGGCATCTCCTGGCAACCTGGGGAGTGGGAGGTGCATGTACAGGCATAGAAAATGAGGCTAAATATTTTCTAGATTTTTAAAAAACGTCCATAAAATAACTTCGCAGAACACAACTGAAAACTGGAGTCTAAACAGCTCACTGAGGCTTTGTTTCTCTTTGCAAACAGAGTCATACTCAGCACTCAACCTACGCACAGTCATTTAGAGCAGTGGTGAGGAAAGCACCAGAACCTCCCCAAACTCTATATGCTCCGCAAGCTTTTTCACAAACCCCGTTTTATCAGCCTCTCAAGTACTGCTAGAAAAGTCTTGCAGAACAAGCACGTCCTTGGAGCACAGGAGCAGAGCCTTTGAGTCGCAAGAGCGAAGCAGGTCCTGCTGACAAGGACTTGTCTCTGAGATGTCGTACTGCCAATGCTTTCAGCGGAAAACCCGGTAACGTTAGCACGAAGCCTCAGCTGACATATGCTAAATGAATTGGGAGCAAAGGAGAATTCAAACCCACTCAAAATACGGAGACTTTTAGCCGCATGAGTCTGAGTCTCTCCTCCCTCCAGCTCTGCCGCCGTCTCACCTGGCGCTCCTTCGCTCAGCGCCGGGCTCTCCACGCCACACCAAAGCGTTTTGGATGGTCAAGCCAAGAACACGGTTGTCCATTTTTAAGAATCACCCTTCTTCAAGTTCTAACATGGAAAATACCTCTGTTTGGAGAACTCTGAAAAACTACTTAATCCTTTCCCTTTTCTAGTAGGTGCTGTCATCATACGGTGACAGTGGGGAAGAAAAATGAATGTCTTTCCCAGAGCTGTGCCTTGCAGCAATCAAATATGCAAAGATGCAAAAGAAAGGCAACCCTTTTATTGGGGGCTATCAGACGTGTCCTCCTAGCAGTGCCCAGCCAGCTCACAGAAACCCCCAATTCCAAGGAGAATAAAATTCCTGCTCCAGAATGAAAGCAACATAAAACCAGAATTTTGCATTTCCACTTTTAAGCGGGGATGTGGCATTTCCACTTTCAAGCTTTCTTTCCTAACACCTCCAGTAAGTCTATACACGAACTGCAGCAAGTCTGAGGACAGAGCGACGATACAAAAGACTAGATGGTTTTTAAAAATATCAGAATTAGGAACGCAAAAGCCACAAAATGGGGGTTTACGGACTCTCCAGACACATTTCTCTCTTATTCTTGCACGTTTCTTCTAGTTGCAAAGACATCTTTCTGTAGCGTGAACTTCTGCGGACACCCCCCCCCCCGGGTACGGTGATTTGGCAGCCAGCCGTGGGACGGTGGCACCTCCAAGGTACGCTGCCGTGCTATGTCAGCCTGCTCCTGAACCACCGCACAGCAATGCCTCGCCAGCAAAATTTTTAGCTGAACGGATTAAATGCAAATGGGAAATCTACTTATTGCATCTCTCAAATTCAACCTCCAATCATTTTATTGTACTGTACAAAACTTTGGAGAAAGGAAAGAGCTAATATATAACGTTTACATGATATTGAGCTGCTGTAGTACAACGCAGCATGTTAAATTTGACATCCTGGGAAACGGAAAACCTACACTCAGGTGCGCATAACTCAACAAATTGATGAAAAACTTAATTCATTAAATTTATATCTTTAGCCATGTTGGAATGTAAGAAATTATACTTCAAACCAGAGAGGATTTTAAGACCAAATATTTTTTCTGTGTCTCCAACTAAGACAGTTGGTTTATTTACTTTTCACACTGTTGATTCATTTTTAAGAAATATGATAGGTATATTTGGAGGAAAAGGATTTTTTTGTTTCTAGTATAATAAAAAAAGATGTTTCCAGCTTTCACAGGCTTGGGACATGGGAGGCAGCAGTATAAGTGATGGATTAGTGAGCGGAGTGCAGCAGAAGTGGTCAAACTTAGGTGTTCAAGACAATTTATCAGAGAACTTCCACAGCTCTACAACACATCCCTCACGCAGCCTTCACAACCGCACTTACTTTTTCAGTGTGTTTCACTGCAGCCATCACCTCTTTTAAGAAACAAAAAGCTCCTTAAATTACTTTTTCTTTCCCGGCTTCTCTTGGTTCTTGCTCACCCAAGCCTGCCTGCAGCAGGAGACCTTCTTGCAAGCCGCTCAGATTTGAAATTGAGCGTAACGCTTTCACCCATCCCTAGGCAGGATGGATTTTTCATGCGTCTCCAAGATTGGTCATAGCTAATAAAAAACCACAGTTAAGCTGGGCCAAATTTAGTCCATAGTCATTTGGAGAATTTACCTTGATATACTTTTCAAGAGATTGATTTTTCAGAGGATGGACACGTAGCAGCCCATTGAAGGTCTATCACGATGCTCATCTATAATCACTAATCTCAGCCTAGGGACAGACCATTATAATTTGGTATGCACCGGTATGAAAGACAGGTTTTTGGTTGTAGTGCCAGAGGAAAAGCAGAGGAAAAAGCCTTCACAGACAGACACTTTCTGAAGTCCTAGCTGCTGCTCAGATAGTGATGTTACACATGTCATTTTGTAATGAAAAAGACCGTGTGATTATGCTTACACATAGCTGGGCACATGTAATGGCTAGGCAATATGTGGAAAGAAACAGCATTTAGGGGAATAATAGGCTGAAAGTAAGCTGTACTCAAATATCAAGCACAGACATCTCTCTGGAGATTTCTTGTGGGAGAATTACACTAAACCCTAGTATTGACGTAAGGTTAAAAGATATTCTAAATCAATTGGCATTTAAATGCAAAAACCTTGTTAACCCTCACGTATGGATCTTTAACTTTAAAATGCTACCTCAATTTGATACGAGGAAAAAGATATTTAGTATGATCAGGAGATTTTAGGCTACTAAGATACAGCCAGATAGTGTATTTTCATTTTAAATAGTACAGGCTAGAACACGAACTTTCATAAACCAACTGTTGATTTCTCCCCTGGGGAACAGCAGCCTATCTGTGTTTCTTGCTCTTCCAGAAGAAGCTGGAAGGACTCAAAGGAGAAATTACTTTTACAGTGTCACCCCAGTTTTCTTTATTTCTGTGGGCCCCTAGCTATTTTCCTTCCCTAGGTTGTGTTTGAGAGCTGCAGCATACCCCTACATTATCTGCTGCTTCACATGGTGTTTACCCTTTTCCAGCCTCTGAAGAGAGTTTAAATTATTTCCTGTTTCTTCAATCTGGGATGTGGTCACCCGGCTGTCTCTGATGCTTCCACTCCAGTAAATACCATTATGGTTTAATGACCCTGTATCATCTCTCTCCTGAGAGCAGATGGTGAGTACACGCACACAGAGACAGCTAAAGATACACAACTTCATCAAATCTCCTCAGCTCCATAATTTATACATGGGGAAGTTCACCAGCCATCTAACCTGATTAGGTTCTCATGCCCCACTTGCAAAAGTTACAGAGATACTTCTAGAATTATTTATAAAATCAGTGAGAGGTGAACCCAGTATCTAAGGTATAAAAGAAGTTGTATTTGAAACTGGTGCCCATTAACCGAACCTTCGGCTGCATAAAACCTCAGAGCTGTGCCTAATGCCTTTCCATGGGAGAGCTAACACGGTGTGGAGCCTTTTGCTCTGTAACACAAATTTATTAATTTTTTCTAAGTTCAGTTTTGAAAAAAATTCAAATAATCTTTATTAGAAACTGAACCTTCATTTTGAGGAAGATTGGACCAAATCTTGAACTTCACAGTTTAAGGGCTGTAACACATAAACTCAGCATCATGAAAGTGTCATGACAATTACGCAAGCCACATCTCCTCTCTTTTTAGCTAAGAATAGAAGCTTTGTGCGTAAATCAGTGCATTTGTCAAGTTAAGAAGCTAAATGAAACTGCATGTTTAAATATACACACTACACTTGCAACATGTTTTTGAAACCACTACTGCCTGAATTCCACAGTTCACAGAAATTTCGAATTTTTTTTAACATATCAAAAAATATTACTGTAGCCTAATAGAGAATGCTTTATAGTTTGACTTTTATTTGTGCCATGCTCTTCCTAAAGACAACACCTTGCGCAAATGAGAAAGCCCTGCAATATTTCCAGCATTAGTGCAGGGCAACATTGCTGATTTTGCACAACTCAGCAAATATCCTGTCGTCTTCCCTTCAATGTCATTTCCCTCCGCTGGTGAACGAACATTCCCAGACAGTTGTGGGACAACCGATAGCTTTTTATTAACTGCAGCTGCTTGGTTTTACTGGGGCAAAGAATTCAGGAAACTCTGTAGATTTTATCTAGTAGGACACCAAGTCTATCCTGTGGACAACTTACAAGATGGCAATATTGGATAGTCTTGAGTCTAAGTTCCTGATAGAAAATCTAGGCTGGTACTTTAGTTTCATCACACATTTCACACAATAATCCATAAAGATGAAAACTGCACAAAACCAAAGTAATTTTATAACATCTGTTATCACAAATGCATCATGGCATATCCACTCAAATGTATTTGTTGAGTAGTATCTCATATAGTTTCGTTACTTTTAATAACAACTTGCTTTTCCCCTTGCTTGTATGATTTTAGCTATAATATATGGTGTTTGTTTTGATTTTTTTGGTACTCTATAAGCTTGGCAGACCAGATGTTTCCTTTTGAACAAGGTTAAAACAACAACGGAGTAGGTTTCCCTACAGGGAATAGGGCAAAGAAGGTGCCTGTCCAGCATCTCTTGGGCATTGCACCTTCCCTTTGCAATAAACACATCAAAAGCCAAGACAAACAACTGAACACTTCGACACACCTGAATTTCTAGAAGAGTTGAAAGGGAATAGTTTTCTCATTACTATGGCTAATTAGTAACCTTGCTCAGTATGAACCTTGCATTCAGCAGCCAAACACGTTTTACTAACTGCCTGCAACTCTTAGACACATTACTCAGACTCTGATTCTTTCAGCTAGGAGACTAAAGCACTAAACACATTTACTCATATCTGTGTAGTTATCACCCATGCACAAAAATGTCCTCGTCTATTAGAAGGACTCTACACTTCCCTCATACTCATCAGGATAAGTTGCCGTGCTTTGATTGTGTACTTTGCTTACATAATTTCTTCTCACTTACTGACATCTACCAAGCAAACGCCTGCACAGAAAATAGCAAAGATCCTGCGTTTCAACAGCCAAATCCTAGTACACCTCTAGGGTAAATATTACCACTTACTAGAAAACTACAGGGTCTGCTTTTTATTATATATTTTAGCTTATGCAGGTTTTTTAAACACGTTTAGGCATCAGAAAGTACCTAAAGGCAATTACCTTTTAAACATCTCTTCTCACTATAAACTATTCAAGTTTCATAATCGTTTATACAGTAACTTACCAATGCATGTGACAGCTGTTCCCAAATTCCTCCCAGTGGTCTTATACTTGATATTTTTCCACGTACAACACATCCGCTCTCCTCAGCGTGAAGCTGTTTCTCTGCGTTTCATTTGACCACAGTCCTCTTGGACGTCTATTGCCTTATTTACATTTTCTTTGCAGAGCAGTTGAATTTCTATCCCCTGATATAGGGTTTCCTTCTGGAAAGTCTTAAATTTGTCTTCTTTAGTCCATTTGCCAACTGCCTAGGATAATCAGCTTCTGTAAATTCTGCCATCTCCTTTAAAATCTACACCACTGCTTTTTATATCTTGCCATAAGATATACTTTATTTCTTTGGTATCCTTCTGATGCTTTCCTCTAATGTTAAATCACTGGTTTTCCTTACTCAAAACCAAGCTGATACTGGTGCAGCCCTTTGCTTTATGAGCAAAACTACTTTATAGGTTCCTTGAGAATATGTACCTTTTAATTGTCGTAAAACAGATCTCTAACAAAGGCTTTCTGTGCAATAAATACAGGCAGGTCTTACCTGTGATTTATAGCTTGCCTCCTACCGTACAATAAAACTGTCTGGTGCACCATTGGAAATATTAACTAAGCAGTATTGAGCTGAACATTCAAAAAATCTTCTGATTCATTGGTTCAAAGCCAAATGTATGATGTTGCTGAAGTCAATACATAAAATTGCAGCTAAGGAATTAACAGCTTAAAGAAATCAAAGATCCCTGTCATCACTATACTCTGCATAACAGAGCCTGGCTAGCTGGAAGTATTACTTTGCTTTAAAATGGATGTACGTTTTTGAGACGGAAAGAATGCAGTAAAAAAGGGCAGATCTTGCATCAGTGCTTTCTCTTAATTAGGTTTGACTTGTTCAGCTAGGCTATTGATACTTTAAAACCCCAAAGCAATAGGATTTTCATTGAGCTCATAAAAAATTTAACTATTTCATGGTTCAATATACTATACCATATAAGTTTAATCAGAAATGACATTACCAAAACTAAAGCAGAGAAAATCTGAAATGGTATCTATCGCTCTCAGCACTAAAAGGACTCAAATTATGTGCAATAAAGCATTTAAAGCATATAGAAAATAGTGTTATGTTCCTCAGTAGCTTAAGAATACCAGGGATTACTTTATGCAATCTTTAAAGAAACCTTTCATCAAATAATTTTTACAGCACACTTTTGAGTGTAAAGCAGATAATTTTACATTTTATTCCACCTGCTGGGTGCTCCTATCCAAATCTCTCTCCTTTCAATTGCTGTGCCTGTAAAAGAGGAGGACTGCAGCACTGGGAACCGCACTACAGGTGCCCGGCGAGATGCACGATCGGCCGCTCGAGGACCATCTCAGAGCTTCCCGAAATAAATGCTGGAGCATTCACTGCTCTCTGAGCCTGGAAGTGCTCTTCCCAGCTTTGGGCAGGAGCCACACGCTTACCTGACACCCCGCACGTTTCCATACTTTTCCTAACTTGATATATCACTCTTCTTAAGATCAGTCGAGCCACTCCTTCGCTTGATCATACCGTGCTGATAGCGGATGCGCTACTGTGGCTCAGCAGAACAGCTCCTACCGATTTTCTCTCCAAATTCCCCCTTTTCTCTCTTGCACGCTTCTAAGCCATTGCAGACCCAACACAACCCCTTTGCTTTCGAATGCCTTGGTACATGATGCTTTGCTAGGAACTGCGTTGTTAGCCACCACACGCCCAGTATGGGGAACATTTTCTAATAATTCAACTTTTGCTTTCAATTAAGCTAGACTGTGTTTTGCAAGGGGATTGCAACCGCTTTCTTTATCAAGGTTTTCAAACATATTTCAAATTTTTCCTCCATAAATAACAGCACAAGCCTACAAGTACTCAGTATCTTTGTTCTTTAACGCAAACCAGAAATGGTGAAGATTACCCCATAGCTCATTCTAGCATCAAAATCAACTTGATTCCTCTGTTTAAAGTAAAAGCAAGGTAAGTGACAAGCATAAAAATATTATTTAGAGAATTCACTCTATGTGGTAAAGTTTTGCTTAATTGTGCTAGGAAAGTTTGGCAATGGGGTCAAGTTTCAGCAACAAGATAAACTCTTAATGTAGAAGCTTTGGTCTCGTAAAAGCAAAGCCTCAGTGTGTGTTGGTTTGTTTATTTATGCTTTTAAAGGAAAATGTATATATTTGCAAAAGTCTGACATGTTACTAAGTACACTAGGTTTTGCTAATGTGATGCATGCTGAAGCACTACCCTGTTCTTTCCTGCATCTGCTTATAATCATTCTAGAAATGCTGAAATTACAACATTCCTAAGAAAATAAATTATCATCATAATATTCACATCAGGCCCTTTCACCGGTGCTCATTGGGGATGCCTTTTATTCTGAAATGAGGGCAAGTTCTTCTTTCAATTAGGAAAAAAATGCTGAAAACAACAAACACTAAACGTACTCATTGCACATGCTTAATTCAGACTTACCATTTTCCGTGAAAGCAGAAAGCTTCATAATAAAACCCCAGTGTACCTTCGCAGGGTAGGATGCCAATTCCCTCGGGTACATACCTAATACTGCACCGATATTTCACCATCTCTGCTTGCTCTATGTTACATTTTCCTTCTTCTACCCCCTTGGTCTCCTTGGCTCCAGGAATATCTGTAGCAGGCAGGTAACCAGACACTGCTGCTCTTTTCCTCCTGTGTGGTTCTCCTCAGCCACATCTAATGAGAATTCACTCTGTCCTTACTAGCGAGACATGTCCATACTTCACAACCTGTGGTCTTCTCTGCTTTGAGACTTACTGCCCATCCAGGAGCAGACTTATCTGCTCGTTTTTATGTACCTTCTGCACTGCAGAATTTCATGCAACTTGTGCAACTGCTCTGGCCCTCAGGTAAGACCAATTCAGCGTGGCTTCAAAGCACTGCGAGGCTTTGAGCTTTAGCCAGAAGAAAACAAAGTCCAGAGACAGAGCATTTAAACCAATGCGTTGAAAAGCATATGGAACTGCAGAGGGACATTTACTAACATCATGCAACGCCCCCGAAAATCCATACACCCAGATACGTGCCGTGATCAATCTTAAATGTCACTACCACCGCTTCGAAATTGCACGGCCTTGCAAAACCCGCAGCAATACCCAAATGTAAGGTTAGTATTAGAGGTACTGACTCATGTTCTTGGCCAGACAGGGGTCAGTAGGCTGAAGTAGGCATCAGTGCACCCATCAAGCAGGTGGAGAACGGTCCAGCTCTTAGCCATCGATGGGTACCGCAAAAGTGCAATGCCAACTCTTTCTGTAAGCACAGCATTAGCTTAATGCATCTTTGTGAGTACTTTAAGCTGCTCAGAGTATACTTAAAGTTCCATGCTTTATTTTATTAAGTATAAGGTTATCTAGGCACCTAGAAGTATTTGTAAGAATAAAAGCAAATACTTAAAAGTTTCAGCCATTTATCATGCATCTCCAAAACAACCACAAACAACCCCAAAAGTTTTAAAGCCTAGCGAAAGGCATCACCCACCCGCTGCACTTCACCACCCCTCCACCCCGATGGCTCCAGTGAACAGCTGCTCTGTCAACAAGTCATTTCTATATTCTAGCGGAGCACGCAACAGCCAGGAAAATTCTACTTACGCTAAATAATTCATCCTGCTTTTGTTCCTGATATACCTGGCTGAACCATGCTTGCTCATAAAGAGTTTTATTGATGCTTGGCTCTGAGACGACGCAGTGCTATCCTACGCAACAAGATCTTTAACTTTTGCGGAAAGCGTTTGGTCCAAAGGACGGCTGATTTGCTTAAATGAATCAATTACGTACCTCTGACAGAAAAGCCAAAGGGACCGTCGAGCTCTGAGCGGATGATTCTGTCTCAGCAGCTCGATTCAGCGAAGAGCAGCAGAACAGAAAACCGAACACAGCTGGCAGAGCCGCGTCCACCAGCGGACGTGGAAGGAAAACCGGTCCTTGCAGCGCCGTGCAGCAAACCGGCCCGGTTTTGTTTTACACGTTACAGCAAACCAGACGCCGGACCACGCTCCCCCCAAGTCCCCACGGCCGTGTCCCCACTCGGGACGGGCAGGGAGCCTTCCTCCGCGCTCTGCCCTCCGCCACGAGCAGCCGCATCCCGGCGGGACCCCGGGCGGGAGCAGCATCCCGCTCTGAACCCATTCAAATTCAGGGTAAACCGCGCAAAACAAAACAGGTGCTCGCAGGTTTCAGCGCGGGCTATAATCCTATCACCGCTGAAAGATGATTATAGAAATCCCTGTAATTAAACCGGACGCCGGGTGCCCGGAGCAGGCTGACGAGCCCGAGCCAGCTCCGCGGCCCCGTTTAACCGCGCACGGGACTGCACCCCCCGAAGCATCACCTCGCTCCCCTCTGCATAAACCTGCACTTTCTTCGCAGCTTTAACCGTTGGGGAGCAGACTCTTCTTGAAGTCTCCCCCTTCAAAGACACCAATAAAAAATACCTGCATACATCATTATGTTTTTTCAGGATTTTTTTTTTTTTAATTGCAGTGAGGGCAGCTGTATAGATATACCCTTCTCCTACATATACTGCAGGTTTATTGTTTTACGCATGTTTTATTTAAGCATCAAATCCACTAGTGCATAAGGTCAACATAACAAATACTTAATTGCCACATTTATTTTTAAGTAAACAGATTCTTTCCCCACGGTCCTTTTGAATCAGTAAAGGCTGCACTTAAACCTTCTCAACACAGCCCCAGGAACAAAACGCTGTACTGCAATCATAACAACTGAATTTACACACTTGCGGATGTACATAAACACATACATCAAACAGATGGGGAGAACTAGTTAAGGAAAAGTCAGGATGCAGATTCACTAAAGGAATTATCCGGAGAACACCTGCAGTACTCTCATCCCCAATCCAGAGGATGCCCAAGGACACGGTTCCCAGACTCGGCTCCGCCACTCCCAGGTTGCCAGTGGAATCGGGGACCACCAGTGTTATAAGGAAACCGCTTCCAGGGCTTCAGCAAAAGCAGTATTTACTTTATGCAATATATACTGGACCAAACCAAAGCCATTCACTTGAGATACAGGAGAGGACTGGAACTAAGCTCGTCAAAAGTGACAGACGAATGGACCAACATCTAGCTTCCATACAATCCATACAGGATTCACAGCATGTTGCCTGGGATTATTGCATACCAAATTCTTTGAAACTGAGAGCGGAATACATGTTTCAATTTTGTTTGTGTGTCAATTATATATTTCTGCATTCACTGATTATAAAATAAAAATTATATTATTCCATTTTTTCATATAATATTCTGAAACTGCAGCTTTTTATAAGGTAACCATGCTTTTATTATAATTTTATGTAAATTGCCATAGATCCAGTGAATTCAATTAACTGAACTGAATTCCAATTTGCAGAGCAGCCTGGTCCAATAATTCAAAAACTGCATTTCTTGAACATTTTTAAATTGACCAGTGCTTACAAATCTGTCATTTCTATTTTTACTATTGTTACATAGCTGTCAGAGTACATATTTCATAGAAACTGTGAGATGCCCACAAAAACAGGTTAATTAAGGAGTTCTCGTCCATCCCAGTCATATTAACAAGCAGACCCTGTGAGCAAACAAAAAGTGAAGCAAATGAAAATATCCTGAAGTATTTATTCAGTAATAAAATGGAAATAAAGACTTTAATTGCCTTTAAGTTCTATTCAGTCTTCATTTCCTTAGCAATTATATAGATTCATTTTTTATTGTGCTTTGGGTTGGATTCACTGTGGTGCTCTGTGACTCATATTTGTTTCTAAATGGTGGTGGTAATTAGTAAACCGTCTAGTTCTGTTTATCCCTGTTGGGATGTATTCCCTTGGAGACAGACTATCAAAGACAGGAAGACTTGTAACTTTAAATTGTATGATGTCTCAATGATTTCTTTAAAGTAGGATTCATTGCAATAAAGTAAACACAACATTACTGAAAAGAAAGCACATATTCATTATTAAATCATTCAATACGTGTAAGAAAGACCAACAAAACAGGAAATGATGGATCCTATGTAAGAGAACACTATCAGAGGAGGGAAAAAAAAAAAAGAAAAAACTACATTAAGTGATTCAAAAGAAAGTGCTGAAATCTGATTAATAAACCACAGCAATCTCGCCTAACAATGTTTTAAATCCCTTATTTCATAAGACTGTATAAAGCAATGGATGTTTCCGCTGCTCGAGCTTTGTGGCGGTACTTGAGGAGATTGAACAGAAGAAAAGAGCTACTTATTTTAACGCAAGCACAACAAAAATGTGGACAAGTCTCCCAGGTGCTGCACGGGTTGCAAGCCCCTTGCCTGAGATGCTTCTTTCTCCTAGCAGCATCAGGCTGTCATCTAAGCCTGGATGTCCTCACTCCCACACCCGTTCTATAAAGCAAAGGTAATTCCTTTCCTCCCCTGAAAGAAACTTTACACCTAGCAAACGTATGCCTATTTGCTAAAACTCTCTCCTCCCATTACTGAAGTTTGTTTCATGTTTTCCAGAAGTTTTGTCTCTCTGATGAAGGATAGATTCTTCTGCTGGGAGTAAATCAGCTTTGCAGTGTCATTTTTGTCCTTGGAATTTGTGTGAAGGAGCCTATACTCTTGGACAGTTACCTGTTTTTACAGTGATAAAAATAAAACAAAAATAATTGAAGAATCCAGGTGAGGAACAAAAAAAATGACCCTGTGATTAATAAACTATAGCAAGTGTCGGGATCGGTGGTTCTGTTTCTCAGTCTCTTTTAAATGGCTTAACATCCCACACGTACCAACCTGGGCTCACAGGAAACCATTTTGCACAAAAGATCTAGGCCACTGTTTGGAGAGAAAATAACTAATTTTTGCCATGACAACCTCCTTTACCCCTTGGACGCCAGCTAAGCACCCTCACCCAAAAGGCGGGGAGAAGGCTGGAAGGGCAGACACCCCACGCACCCCACGCTGCCGGACCCGCCGGGGACACCGGGAACACACCGCACTGCCTGGCAAATCCCCCCTTCCACATACCCCCTGGAAAAAAAACCCATCCTGCCCACCATCCCCAACTTTTTACCACTTTCTAATCAGAACAAGTGCTACAGTGGGAGGGAACATCCCTGTTCTGCCACGCAGAGACCCCCCAGATCGCTCTGACCTGCGAGCGCTCGTTAACCCGGGCAGCACGGCACGCTGCCGCGGTTCAGACCCGAGATCGCTCCTTTGGGATTCACCTCGGCATGCCTACAGCATTTCGGTAGAGCATCAAGCTTTGTGCAGAAAATCCTTAGAAAAATTAAAAATAAAAGTGGGGCTTTTTTACTTATTTGCCAATATTTTTTTCATATGTCCCATGCCAGGGAATTACTGTACTGTCTGTTAGAGGTGATGGCTCACTGCATCCTGGTCCATCCTGTAAAAGATGGGAAGGTGAAGCTGTAGACCATGTCAAAAAGAGGATGAAGTGGTTACAGGAGACAGAAGAACACTCTCTTTTTACAGCAATATTAGATTTAAAATAAGGTTTAGAAAGCAAAAGGAAACAGAAGGGGTTTGGACAATACTATGATAAACTTGCTCCCTTGATGGCATACATCTACCGCATATCACTCAGCTTGGTGATGGCAAGGATGCTGAATAAAGAACACAATTCAAGTGCCAGATTCCTTTCCAGAATGTTTTTGTCATTGTTGTATATGCCATTAAGGAATTACTTGCTAGGAGCAACCTATAGAGAAAAACATTCAAAGTACAATCCTTACTCTTTTATGATTCAGCTAAGTTGTTTCCAGTAAATAAGAGAAGTCAAGAATAACTTTAATTACTCAGCTTCAGCAATTTCTCCCATAAAAGATGAGAGCTATCAACTAAACGTATATATTGTATGAGTTAAAAAAAATCATACTGGAAGATTCACAAAAAAGCACTTACATTTAGAAAAAGAAGGAAAATTACCCTATGTGTTATTTTAGACTATATAAAGATGACTGTCATGAAAGGGTAGATTTATTCTCTCTTACATCTTTGATGACTTACCAAATGGATCACAGTCATCAAAGACAGAATAGTGATGCTCGGTAAAGCTCATTCTTTTAATGCTACCCGTATTTTTCTTCCATTAAGACTTGAACAAATAACATTTCTAAGATTATCAGAAAATATTGAACTGTTAAGATAACTGGTTCATCATTCCACCAAAACAAAAATTGTATTTTTTCAATCTGCAAATGTTTCATTTCATAACAGAAAAATAATTTGTAAAAAGACAAAGCTGCATGCCAAACAAAAGCTAATGCAAGTCAGCAAGTCTCAATATGGCAACGCTAAGATGAATGGTTTGTCCCTTTTGTATTATTTATTGTGCCTTTATATCTGTGAATTCCAAACTATCTATTACCAGAGATGGTGCCCACACTCAATTTATACAATATTGTGACAGTCAGTTGTTTCCATCATTCCTAAAAGCCACTTCAACTGAAGCTGATGTTAATGCACTAATATCAAAGTTAGGATTTATGCTACCTCCCACATACGCTGTAATTGCGTATGAAAGGGAAGTCGCTATGCTATGGAATTACTTTTGCTCACTTTTTCAAGCAAACAAGACCTTGAATTGCTAATTGTTAAGACTATGCATTTTAGATAATTGCTGATTACGGTATTTGAAGTGTAAGTGATTGTTAAATGTGCTGTTTGGCTAATGCCCAGAAAGCCAACGTGATATCATGGATAATTATAGACAGTTTAATTGCTTCGGGTCTTTTAATTGGCAAAGTACACGGATGATGAGAGATGAGATGAAACTGAAAGGTCCGCTGAGCCAAGGAGGCCTCCAGAATTGCATGCCATGAGCTGACCCTCTATTTCGGGTTCATCCTTTAGGGACCAAAGCAGGGTAATAGGAGACAACATCATTTTAGAAAGAAAGACCTAACCTGTCCTCCCTCTACAGCTAGTTTTTCCTTGCGAGAAGTTCCTCTGCTTGTCTGCCAAAAGCTGCCTCCTATATTCCTTTGAGCCCTGTGTGTTACGCAGAGGTGAATTCCTGCAGAGACATTGTCACTGCATCTTGTATTACCCCGTCTGTCTTCATGTGAGCTTGCTCGTTTCACCTGGTAGGAAAGGTTCCCAACAAGTATGGCTTTGAGTCACGGCAGGGGTTAGATGTGGAAGAGCAAGAACCTGCAGACTATTTGTGCCTGCAAATTTTCCTAGATGGCAGTGAGTTTTGACTAAAAATTACAGAATTTGGCTCATGAAGGAAGTCCAGCCAGCAGATGGAGTGAAGTAGCCTTTGTGATTCGGATAACTCTGTTCCAGCACTCGTGACAATTCATGAATCTCCCATCCCCAAAAGTTATTAGAGAAATTTAAAGCTCATAAAATAAGTCAGATTGGCAGATGTGAAAATATGAGTCCTCCTTTTACCCACAGAGAGGTAACTGTGCAAAAATCCCTCTTACTGGTTTGCATCTCTCTCATTTCGGAGCTTTTCTCTCCAGAGGCTAAAGGGTGGCACTTTTAAAATACCATTCTGCTAATAAAATATATCGCTGGACTTCCTGCACAATGGCCTTTAGTCACTCAGAGCAGAAACTTGGCACCGAAGTAATTGGAAGCGCATCGGTTTCTCAGGCACGAGAGCTGAGGCATGTGTCTCCGCTCGACTGCGTGGCAATGGATCATTTTCAACATTTTATTTCTTGTGTTGTTTAAAAAAAATACCAGCTCATTATCTCAATTTATAAACATCTTCCCAGGATCCATTTCAGTTTGCCGTCGATCATGATAAAGACACATATACAAAAATAATCGTGGCGCTAATTTGCATTGTCGTACGTTGAGACTTATAACGAAGGATCACATTCAGGGTAGATGAAAACGTTACCAACTGCACCAGGGTCTTTTAGATAAGCATAACGCTGTGAAAAATGGCCGTAAAAGCAATACAGAGGATCAGGTCAACAGTCTCTTGTAGGTATGTTAATCTACTGCTCTTAATCCTCAGAAAAGCGCCTGGAGGCACTGGAGACCTCCCCGCCGCTGTAACGGGCAGGAGGCGTGCGAGGGGAGGGCAGGACTACAAACCAAAAGTCTGCAACAGGTACATAAACCGAACACAAAGTGTGTCGAAGCGATGCCTGCAAACCCAAGCACTGAGCTGCAGCAGCAACTGTACGACGGCGAGGTACGGGACGGCGAGGTACGGGACGGCGGGGTACGGGACGGCGGGCGCGGGAGATGCGCCCGGGAGGGACGGGGCTGCCCGGAGCAGCAAAGGGGACTGTTCCAGAGAGCCAGAGGTGATGGGGCCAAGGGTCTGGCCTGGAACCCAAACCAGAGAGAAGACTGCTGTAAACGCTAAAAAGGAAAACCCGGCCTCTGTTTCTGCTTCAGGTTTTGACGAAATGCGGATGGACGCTAATTAAGGCAGGCAGTCTATTGGCACAAACTCTCAGCTGCGTTTCCCACTGACATTTCAGCCACGCGAATGCTGGCAGACATCAGAAATGTTTAGTTTTTAAAACTTCAAAGTGGTATTTTTATTTAAGGAATAACTGGTTGAATTGCACGATCCCTGACAGCGTTACAAAGATGACAGTGTTGCTCAGAATGAGCTCATTTGTAAGATCTTCCGCTTGCTGCTGTCATTTCACGTTTTGCAGTATTTTTGCTATAACATCCCTGTATTCATTTCATTATAGGAGATGCTTTTCAGGAAGATAATAAAAGATGTTGCAGGTTTGGGTCCTAAAGTAATCTAATCTGTCTTTTTGAGAGGTTAGATCTCCCTGTGACTTTGTTTCTACTTTCAAAAAGCTGATTTATCCACCTTCTCAGAATACTACCAGATTTAATTCCAGCATCTGTAAATTTAAGATCTTTGAAGTATTTTGAGTCCCCTCAGAGAACTATAACTTTGTAAGTTTGTGCCAGCTAAAGCATCTACTAAAAAAAAACCCGCACTAGGATATTAGAGTAATGATCGTAGACCTGTATTACATTTAACTGGTTCAAACACTGCCAAAATGCTGCAAGAATTTTCTGCCTCCAAACTCCTTTTCATCTTTGGCAGGTGGCCTGTAAATGGCTACAAATAAGTTTGTTTTGTTTTGGTGGTTTTTTTTGTTTTGTTTATTCCTTATTTACCTGGGATTCAGCAATACCCTTCCTATGGATAGATTTCGGGAAGAGTTTCCCGCGCCGGGGCAGCGGGAGCGCAATGTCACCGCTTCCTCCGAGCTGTGAGAGGGCATCAACGCAGCGAAGCAAACGACACTTACTAAATTCACATATACACCCTGCAGTACGTGTACCCAGCAGTATGCACGCAAAAAGACAACCTAAAATAAACCCTAATTTGGGGTTTGGTGTAATTTGTAAGTCTGTGTTTTTCTCACATGAAATAGTATCCATCATTTCAGATCTCTGGCTGAAGAGTTCTGGTTTTAAAACGTTATTGTTTGGAAAACTTTACGCTACAGTTTTTGCTCAGTTTTGCACATGTTAATGGCTTGCAGAGACTGCAAACATGAGAAGAAAAAAAAAAAAGGAACAATTGTAGACAAAATAAGCTACTACCATAAACTTACGTTAATTTAAAAAATATATATGGATGTATACACATAGGTACATATATATTTATTGAAATAACTAATTCAGATCCCCCAAAATCTTCTGAAACCATCTCCTGTCCTCGCAACGACTGTGTCAGTAAGGATGCAAGAGCATCTCCCTGGAGACTTTCATTTCGTACGTGCCGCCGTGGCCGGTGTGGGCTGAGCCCGAATTCGAATGGCACCTTGGCAGTCATTTAGTTCTCCTAATGGCACCTACTTTATGCAAAACTGCAGAAATTAGAGCTGGAGAAGACACATTAGGTAAATTATACTGAATGACTGGAATGGGATAGATGGAAATAACTGGTTTAGCGTTTCTTATCATACCGCACTTCTGATGAGTCACAGGAATGTTGGAATATCGTGTTCTGTGAAGAAAACATGAAAGAAAGGGGAACGAAGAGTCGTCCTACTTATAAAAATCCTAGTAGACTTTAAAATAGAGTAAATCTATGATCATTTTTCAAATCACTGTTCCCCAAATGCCTGAATTATCTCCAGCTATGATGAATTATATCTTCTTTCCACCCTTTCACTGAAAATATCCAAGCAACGGACCTGTCACCACCTCCTTGAGATAACAGCCTACAGTTCTGTAAATCTCACTCTCTGAAAACTTTCTCCATTGTCATGTTTTCTTAATTACATTTTCACCTTTCCCTCAATTATACTCCTCTTTGTACAAGCCTAAATGGATGCTTTTCCAACTTGCAGCTTTTCTCTGATGGCTCTTGTCCTTTTGATTTTCAAAGGGGCTGCTATTGCCTGCTCAGTTTTGCCTGTGAAATCCTGGAAGATCATGGATTTTCACAGGTGTAACTAAGAGAAGAATTTGTCCTGTGGATTCTTTATTACTGATGGAAATGTAGAAGCCAGAAAGATCACAGCTTGAACTTCAGAGCTCACGTAGCGTTGGCAAAGCTAGCAGCTAGGAGAATGAAAAATACCTTTTCCCTGTAAACTGAACAGATTGAGGAACAATAAAGCATGAAATCACACACTGTACCACTTACAGACATTTCTTAGAAACACATTTTGATATAAAATACAATATAGCTATTTTTCAATTGTCCTAGTCTGGACATTTTGTTTACGGCCAATGATACATAAAAGATTTTGAGCCTTGTTCACTTTGCCTACAACTGTCTGCTGCAAAGCTGAAATTCTCTTCTTCACCTTGAAGCTGATTTCCTATGGAAGCACCAGTGCTTTAAGCCTGATGACAGAAAGCCAGGCTACATACAGATGCTAGAAACATTATTTGGAGATGAATAGAAGGTATGTTTGCATTGCAGGCTTAGGTCGACCTTAACCTGCTTGTCTGAATTGCTCTGTTCTCAGACCCAGACCTAAGCCTCTTGACTCTGGATTTGAAAACCCTTTGCTATCCCAGGATCGGCAGCTTGTCTATACAAGTAGAAAGCTTAAACATAGCATATTTCAGGTATCTCCAAGGCTGCTTTTGCTATGTATTTTCACAGCTTTATTCCAAATACACTTACCCTTAGACACCACCTACTTCCCGGCCCCACCAGGGCTCATCTTTCACTTCGCAGGTTGTCAAATGATGGCTCAGAGACTTGAAAAAACCCCCAGTCTCTGCAGAGTTTTAATATAAATGTTGGTGGGTAGCTAAGAATTAGCAACGATCCATGGTTATGCAAAAGACAATGAGAATTAACCCCTTACGGAGGCTGAGAAAGCTTCATCAAACATTGCCTCTCTACATCTTTTCCTCTCCACTGCTACTTACCTAACCACGGCTCCTATAATCCCCAAGTCTGCTAATGCAGCAATTAGTTACAAAAGCAAGCAGAACTGATGCTACGTTAACCACACTTAGCATGTACTAATACTACATTGCAAATCATTTATAATGGTTTCATTACACGTCTGAATGTCAGACAACACTGAGAAACCAGATTATTTGAGGCCAAAAGGAGAACTGCGTCTGTCACCTGCCCCACTTGGTGGTGGCCCAGGACCAAGGGTTCGGACAGACACAGCGAGCACAAACCCAGGGAGCTGCGGCTCTGCCAGCCCTTGTGCTAAGGGGGGGGCTGAATCTCACCCTCCTGCCTTCCCTTCGGGACAGCACCATTAAACCTGGCATAAACCGAGGGACCAGCGCGTCTCCCCCCGGTCCACAACCCCGCGGTGACACAGCACTCGTCAAAGGACTAAGCACGACACATCTCGTTGCTTTTTGCTGCAGTATGTAAAGAGCTTATAATTTGGTATTGTATATCTAAAATAAGAACTCAAAGATGCGGCAAAGATTTAAACTTGGTTAATGAAGACTTTTCAGGCAATGGAGCCGGTGAGCGTGAGTCTGACAATCTCAGGACAGTAATTCCAGTTCCACCATCAACTACTACTAGTTTATCTTAAAAGTAAAATAAAAAAAGAATAACCGAGTAAGAGCACTGAAGAGATTACATCATATAAATAGATTACGGCTGATTTCCTATTTATGATCCATTACATTAAGAAAATATAGCTGTTAATTTATGCCCGTAATGGAGAAAATTATATCCCTTGATAGAATTGATAGTGTCATCTGAAGGAAGGAAAGTATGATATTACCAGATTATCAAATGTAAAGCACTCTGAAATACATAAATTATGGTTTGATATAAGAGATTCCACCCAGAAAATACTAGCTATAAGATTAAAAAGTAATCTCGGAGATGAGACAGAGGGTTGATACATGCTGGGGAGTTTAAAGGACTCAAACACTACCTTCAGCAAACTGAACTCTTACACCCAACCTGCACTTCCTCTTGAATGCTGCTGGTATAAAACCTAAAGAAGAATAAGGGAACAAAAGTCTGTCTTTTTTTTCTTTCTTCATTTCTTTTTCTTAATTTCAGCAGTTCTAATGAAAGCTGTAACTTCTGCCAACAAACCGCATCTAAAATCTACACCAAGAGCTTTGCTGCCTGCTAGAGAGGCAGATTGTCCAATACTGATGAAGAACAGGACATAGCTTCATGTCTCAACTGCTAAAAATTCTTTAATAAATGGGATTGAAGGGTTTTCTTTGTCTTTTTTTGGTATGCTGAAGTACTTTGGGAATTTTAGGGCTAGTCTGAAGGTAAAGGTAATTTGATTGACTTAGAAATACAGCAGTAATACCTGAAACTACAGTATGAAAAGCCAACAATGTCAACAGGAGGAGAAAAATTGGAAACAGAGATGCAAGATGATCACAGAAAATGTGAAGCTTAGATGTCAAAAATCTCTGCAGAACCCCATGGATAAGTTTGGAGAGAGCTACAAAGGACTAATTTAAGCAGTTTTCTGTAAATGAAAATAGGCACCACTTAAAAAAAAAAGTAATTATTGAATTGTGATTCTAACATTGTAATCACTAAGGCTGATAAAAGAAAACATAAAGATGAAGCTTTAGATGTGGCAAAAATATGGCGATTATATAGTGAAGGTGACAAGACTGCAGTTAATAAAGCTGAGTGCAACATTTCTGGATATAAACAGGCTGACGAGAGGAAATAAGAAAAAGCCTACCACAGAAAAGTATATTTGCAATATAAACCCAGAGAAGCAACATGAAAACCTTGCATTAATTTTTGAAAAAGGAAGTAACATAAGAGCTGAATACAACCATTTGGGTAAGTCAAATGCAACATAATAAGCATGGTAGTTAACGCAAGTTCTATGATCTATGTGACACTTTAGCTCACTTAATTTACTTTTAGGTAAAGGAATTCTTTTTATGAGATCTATTCTATTCTTCAGACTGAGCTGAGTAGAAATAAAAACAATCAGCAAAAAAAATGGGTAGAGTAGAAAGGTGCCCATCGGTGGTAACAGGAAGATGGGAAGAAGTAAACGGAAAGCAGAAAAATACTTTTTTTTTTTTTTTCTTTAGAAAAAGGCAAGCAGACCAAAAACGCAAACTAAAACAAACTGAAAAAGTTGTTTGGTAACAGGAGTACAAACACAGAATAAAGGAACGCAGAAAGACATCGAGAGGAAGGACCCCAAAAGCAAAACCGAGGTTGCGCTTCAGCGCGCGGTGAGGCTGAAGAGCTGCACTGGGCAGAGCCACACTCGCGCCTGGCCCTGGGCGGCTGCACAGCCCCAATCAGCGCTGGGCATGACGTTCCTAATTGGGTTAGGAAGAGGAAATGCATACTGCTATGGTTTGATAGTTATGAGAAAGTACTATTAAATAACACTGGAATCAAAATACTGAGGAAATAATTGCAGGGACCGATCAGTTCTGCCTATCAGGTTTATCTGACTCTTTCCTACCACAGAAGCCACGTCAGACTAAATTTCAAAGCAGCACTGGCTTCTTGCTGGAAATTTTTCATAACTGTTGATTAGGGTTTATCTGGTTTGTTATGCTTAACATGGGGTGATGCTTTGATGATTTATCTCCCTGATGTGAAACAAAGACATGAAGGAGGTTTATTTCAGCTCCAGCTCCGTGTGACCAGGGAGACGGCTGAGCTAGTCCCGACACCTTTGCAGGACAGCAGAGCTATCGTGAAGCCACGAGTCTCCCGCAAGCTTCTTCCCACTGTCGTTAAGGCCAGTACAACTTTTGCTGTTCACAGGCAGAATACCACTTGAACAGGAGCTGATTAAGATTGAGCGAGAGTATTAAAGACAGGTGAAGGTTCAACCGTCGAACATGCTCTCGCTTATCAAGACGTCTGCAGGTCCATCTGGATTACATGATAACCGATGGTACGTAGTCCAGTTTTTTCCTAAGATGTGTTAAGTACCTCAGAGCTAGGGATAAAAAAATGCCACTGAAGGAACACCTAAGGAATAAGGAGTTTGGTTTGTCTTTGTTCTGATACAATACGGTCACTGGACCAGCAGCGGTAAAGCACAATGCTCCGTATTGGTGATGAACAAAATCCACAGAGGGGTACCCATCGTCATCTTAGCTGAGTAACTGGTGGTGAGAAATGAAGCTTTATGTTTTCATGGACATTTGAAATAGCTCAATTATTGTTTCTATTGGCACAGTATTTATGGACTGCAGTCATTAACTAGGTGTACTAGGCAAAGTGTGAACACAAAAGGGAATGACAGTCCCTCTCCTGATCAGCTGTAATTCTTACAGAGGGGACAAAACAGAATAAAGAAAAAAAAAAAAAAGACAAACATGCAGAAGAGATCCAAAGAACAGGGAAACAGATTTTGTCAGTATAACAAACAAATCATTTTTATAAACATGAACATCAAATTTACCATCGCTAACCTGCAGAACATGAAACAGATATGCTGCCTCACATTATTATATAAGTATATAGCTATAAAAAAAATCATGTGACCAATGCTTCAAAATAATAGATTTCAAACCACTCATCCAAAGTCATGCAATACTGACAGAAATGAGAATAGAAACAAGAAATGAGTACTTTGTGATGTACCAAGTATATTTAGTATTGTCTTAGTAATCGAGCACTTAAGAAAGATTATGGCTGGACGAAAAGACACGAAAACAGCCACTGTCACTTCAGTTCTCATTACTGTCAATGGCTGGTAACATGTAGGGGTTAGAGGCATGGAAAGGGTGTGCTGTATATCCAGAGGGCATACAGGCAAAAAGACCTAAGACACCCACCCATACTGAAGGCTAAAAGCAGAAGAAAACAGCCAGCATGCTATTTTTCAAGCAAATAAAAACCGATAGTTACCAACTACTTCAGATCATAACATTGTGCCTTGGATTTCCTCATCTCCTTACCCTCCAAAATCTGAATTCTTTTGCACTTAAGTTTCTGTGAAGTAATCATTTTCTATTAACATAATGAAATCAAGTTCTTATTTCAAACAACATGAATTTCAACCATCTTCAAACTCAGGCTTTCAGATGTCCATGTCTTTATTTCCCTGCTTCCACAGACACAGTAAGACTATAATTCATCTGAACAGGAGAGTGACAGATTTCAGGCTAGTTTTCCTCGCTAGAATTATCCCTGGTTCCCAAGAACATCACTGATCATCAGAATAACTTTTCCTGAGGTTTTCCTTAAATATACTTTCCCTAATGTCACATAAAGTCTCTGAATGTCAAAATGTGCTTTATTAATAGAAAAAAAATCACTGGGGACAGTTAAGTTCTTCAAGTGACGTATGCCCCCTTTGATATGCGCATGGCACACGTGCAACAATTACTGCGGAGAGATTAGCAAACCTTTTCTATGCTCCGATGGCTTCATGGAGTGTTGGTTTAGTTCATCGAAGTGCATGTAATAGATTGAATTCCCTGCTGTTTTCTGCAGACAGCCAATTACAAACTACCTGCACACTTGATGCTTTTGACCTTGCCCATAACAATATCTGAACTGATGGACTAAGTCACTTTCAAATGATAAGACTTTGCAACAAAAAGCAGACACTCCACCCTTCAAAGAGCATTAGGAAATTTACAGTAGGATTATTTTAATTAGTCTCTTAAACCTATACTGTTTACTTTAAATCCCTCTATCCCACTTACCCTGGCTCTACTAGAAATGAGGAGTGAGAAGGTATCACAAATAATTTCTTTAGATGAAAATAATAATAATAAAAAAAAAATGCAAAGCAAAATTTACTTTTTGCAAACCAAAATTTTTAGCATTTCCAAATAACCAAATTTGTGCTCAGTGCCAAATTAACCGATAGCTTCAGCCTAAACTGGACCAAAATACATTCACTTATCACCCCCAGTTAAACATCTTTCATTGTTATTAATTCTGATGCAGATTGTGCTTCTGTTCAAAAGCAGATGGGAGCTATGTGGGCTCCTAGAATTTCTTTCAGCACATTGCCTTCAGAAGTCCTTCATTAGCTTTAAGACTGAGTATTTAAAGCCAGGCATTCAGAAACAGTAGTCAAAGAAAATGTGCTATTTTTGTTTTATACAAGTCGGCGTGTTTGACTGCCATACTCGTATACAACTTCTATTCTGCTCATGTTTATGAAAATGAGTTGGAATAAGTTTCTTTGGAAACATTCTCTCCTCATTTCTCATTTCCCTCCTGTCAAAAGTCTTCTGAATGGAAGTTATTATTGGCTTTATAATTTGTAACCTCTAAAATCCCTCAAGGTGAATACAGAAAATTTATTTTCTGTTTAACATTATTGTGCCTTAGCTAACATTGCCTTTTGAGAACAGTATATCCTAAGGAAGACTGCCTAAAATAAATAAAAATAAGAAAAAAAAGTCCTTCAACAGACGATCCAATTACACACGAGATTACTACAGTAGGGTTTTATGCAAAAATAGGTTTATGATCCCTTAGTGGGTTTCTTATATCCCTTAAAATCATGCAGAGCAAGGAGGTGCCACATTTACATATCCCCATGAATTGATTTGAGGGTTAATCTTCAGAACTCTGTATGTACCTGCTACTACATTTCTTGTTAAGCAAAGGCAGGGCAGACAGTCTGGGTGCTGGCCATGCCCAGACCTCAGCAGATGGCACTGTTTCTCCCGCTCAGCCTCACCAGAGCTCTTTGAAAATTAACTTTTAACTTTTCATCTCCTTTGCCAGCAGCCCCGTAACCCTCCAGGGAAAGACTCGGACGCAGGCAGGGGCCGCATGTCCCCAGCGAGGCCACCCGAGGCACGGTGACGCTTGTTGTTGGGACATCCTAAATATATTTACCGTAACAATGAATATATCCTCATACCAGCCCATCAAAACCTGGTGCATATCCCATTTGTAGTCTATAACCGCTCTCCACACAAACAACAGGTATATAAGAAAATAGTGTATTTACAAACAAGCGCCACGGAATTCCTGATGTTTTCCATATATTGTTGAAAAAATACCGCTTGCTTTAATCCTGCTTTCTTAAAAACCACACCACGCCAGCATCAGCCTTGCTAGCAGCGGAAACCCCAAAAGCAAACTGCACCGAGGCCGGGACTCGCGGCACCCGACGCGCACACGCGCTACGTGGCCGAGCTCTGCGCCCACCCGAAGCACGAGGCCGTCGGGGCTCCCCTGTGCAAAGCCACCCCCAAAAACGTGGCCAGCGGTGGCCGGGGCCACGGGGCCAGCCCCCGGGGTCCCCCCGGTACCCCTCCGTCGCTGCACGTGCCGGCACGGAACACGGCCGAGTGGTGAGTGGTGGTGGGTGTTTATGAGACCAACTGCGTGTTATCAGACCCAAATCACCTAAAAAAAAGCAGACTAGTGCCGGCCAGGGCTGCTTTTCCAAATATTTCATCAATTCTGCCAACTCCATAGACCCAGCAAAGGAGATCTACCGCGCACACAGCCACGTTCGGAGCAACCGCGGGCTCCATCCGCTTTGGAAGGTCAGGTAAAGGCAGTGGCGAAAATGTCACAAATTATTATTATTTCTTGTTTTGCACTTGAAAATGATGGCACGGCCTTGGTGATGTGGCAAATGCGCTATTAGGGTGCCTCGGAGGAGTTGTGTATGTATGAAAATCACACCTCAAATTAATATCCAAAACCATGTAAATGTGAGTACTTTCACTATCCAAATTTTCTGCTAAAGCTACGTGGACTAATAAAGTTTGACCTATATTAATTTATTTAAGCAAACATATTCCTGAAATCTACACTGAAAGTTATCTAGCATGGGTTTTTAAACCTCCATAAATACATGAAGATGCTGAAGACGATTCCCTCCCATTAGAGTTACAAGGAAAGTGTTAATACCCCTTTTTCCTTGAATGATAATCCTGCTCCTTGTAGATTCTTTTGCTGAGATTGCATCTCACTTGCCTTAGGTATTAAGCCCATGTAATTTTCTTAACCATGGGGTATCCATTTATCAGATTTGATGCTGATACCTTTTAGTTGCTTCAGCTGGAAAAAAAAAGGCTTCTTTCAGAAAAAGGTTATTTAAATGTGACTATGAATAACCAGAAAAAAAAGCCACCTAAAGCCAGCAATAGATCTAGCGCAATAAAATTTAGTGACATCTGGAAATACATTAGGGTAAGTCAATAGCCTAAAACAAGGCATTATTAGCTGTATCTAGCAATTCGTGCTAGTCCCCATTACTTTATTTGCAATCATTTAGTAGAGCCTCTATTGGCCTTTTTTTCATTAGAGAAGTACTTTTAATTCCACAAAATAAAGTCAAGAAAGTTATTATGCTTTCTTTTATTCCTAGTCCACATAAAATAATGGCTCGTGTTTATTGATGCTGTTTTAGTGGAGAAAATTAATTTGTGGAAAATTCATTAACAAACTGCATTGATGTGCTAGCATGGTCACCACAAATGACCACCACAGACTGCTAGGTAACAGGGGAAGAAAGATAACAGCCAAATAAAATCCTTAGTTTTAATGAAACCATCACATTAAGGCCATCTATTTGACTATTAAGGGTTTTATAGATTTTTTTAAAAATTGTAAAACAAATAGCATACTGAAATAAAAGGAAAACTCTCCCTATAATGAGATGCATGCACTGTTAAGACTGTTGGCCAGCTGAGCCCCGGTGTAATTCCACTGTCCTTCTCCTGAACTTTATTTTAATAAACATATGCACTTGGCAATATATTATGTAAATCAAATCCTTGATATTAAGGGCATTGCACATTTCAGTGCATCTGCTAGCATAGGTTAATTATCTTTATACAATTTGTATGGTTAGATCATCACTTGGATAAAAAAGCTCTATCCATTCCCAGGACAACATGATTTCATCACTTGTTTTTCTTAACAGAACGCTGGGTCCTCCTCGGCTGGAGGTATTCTGTTTCCAAGGCCATAACGAAAGGTGTATGGGGACCCTCCCCTGAAGTTTACAGCTCCTGAAGGAGGTGGCTTATCTACTTTAAAGTGACTCGTTTGCCTCTGACCTTGAACAAAGGCAACACAACCGCCCGCTCCGCTCCGGTGGCGAATCCCTCCGAGCCTTGCTGGCGTTTGTGCTGTCCCTCGTCCCCACCGCACGCAGGAGGAAGGTTAAATTCCCCCGGAGAAATGAATGTTCTTCGTAACCCAATTCCTCGCACGTTTCCAGTCCAGTTAGAGAGCTGACAGAAAACTGAGCAAGACATTTCAGTGTTTGAACGGTCCTTGAATTGGGCTCAGGTTCCAGAGAAAGTGCGGTTTAATGCTATAAGTTTTCCCTGAAAAAACATAGAGGACTTGTGGGTCAGAGATGCACTTAATGAGTTCTACAGGCTCATCACGTCTGAAAGCATCTTCAGGGCTGGAGCAGTGGCAGAGTGCCGTCCCTAAGCCTGGCCGCAGGGACATCGGGGAGAAAGAGTGAATGACAGAGGATGCAGAAGGCTTTGGGCACAGAGATGGCCTTGGAATGAAAATGCGAGAGAAAGGTGAAAAAGTGTAAAAGTCAATATAAGGAAGAAATTGAATTATCCCAAGAAATGGAAATAAGAACAACAATAGAACCAGTCACAGCGTGCTATAAACCACGTCAGCAAGTTCCAGAAGCGTTAGGATTTGAAGACTCCTAGCACACAATCCTCCACAAGCTTGAACATCTGTGGACCCTAACAGAGGAAAAAATAAAACCATTTGGGGGAGTGAAATGAGCAGGCATCCCTCCTGAACCAGGCTGCCACTTCACTTTTGCTTCAGACCCGAGCAGCGGCCAGCGCTCGTGCCTCTGGCTGCAAAAGCAGGCGAGGGACCCCGAAACCCTGCACGAGCTGGGGCCACCTCCATCACCTCACCGCCTCTGTCGAGAAGGCGACGTTGAAGCACACGAGCCAGGACCTGCTCACGCTCTGGGGGAGGCTTTTGGCTTGACGAGGACGGGTCCCTGACCCCGGCTCCCTCCCCGTACAGCCCAGCGCCCGCCTGCTCAGGACGGCCAGCGTCAGCCCGACCGCGACTCTCTCGAGGGCTTGTTCAGAAGAAAATCGGCGTTCTTCATTTTCTTCCATGCGCAGAGATCTCTGGGACAGGTATAAACAACGCCTTTGTTATTGATTCAGTTATATACGTCTTGAGGGAAGCGATAGTTAACATTTGCTGCAAATATTCTTCGGAGTATTAAAATCAATTCACCTCCAGTATCTTCCTTTGCAAGTTTATTTTCTATGCATCGTGTGCAATCTATGTCTATGCATTTTCAGGTCACTGAAAACGTATTTTAAAACTACACTTTGCAGAAAGGAATTTTAAATGCATTTTCAGCATGCATTCCTGCCACAGGGTTGTTTGGGTTTTTTTGGTTTTGTTTTTTTTTAACTGGATTTGTGATTACTCAATTAGTAAAGAGAAATAATGAATGATAACCAATAGAAACTGTGCACTGCTATGAAAAATTGAATCAAGAATAAGTGATCTAGAAAGAGAGGTCACTGAGTCATTTTGAATAAGTACATTTGAGATAATTGTTATGTGCTTTGAAGATGTTCCGAGAAAAAGAGGCAAAATTAATCAGATACATTAAATTATGAATTATTAACTCAGCTCTATTAAATATCAAATAGAAAAGCTTTTTAGGATTAACCATGTTTTTAGAAATTCTACTAACTAGTAAGTAGATTTCTTTGATTTAAAAATGATTTTTATTTACATTTGAAGCGCAGGAGAGTCCCTCTGGGGCAAGTGAAGCTTTCCAGAAGTGGTGGATCACTTCCATGGTCGGGGTCTTACTCTGAAGCAACATAAAGACAGTAATCCATTTCCACTGGAACTTTTCAGACTGAAATGGGGATGGTACACAGAAAACAAAGTTTATAAGTAGGTAAAGACAGAGGTATCGGGCAGACTCACCGTTTTACAAGCACTGGAGATGTGTCTTAATTATGACTTTTACCGAGTCTGTTGATCCTTAAGTGAGTAGTGGCAGCTCCTGTACTGCTTGCATTCATCTCAAAATAAATGCAGGACTTGTGTTTCACATCTCCCACAATGCTTTGGATATTTCGGCTGGCTGATGCAAGTTTTTTTTAATAACAAATTCCTTGGCAAAGTCAGTCTTCACATGGAACGATGCCAGAACTACTCATGAAACAAGTTACTGTGGCCTTAAGTTAAATCAATAATGCTGAATGAATAATGGTTGTTGCTGGATGCTGATTTTTCCTGGCTAATAAATAGTTCCCATGTCATTTCCTGAACCACCAGTCCAGCTCCAGCCACTCGGCACGGTGAAATGCAAGACGTGTTCCTTCAGCAGAGAGGATGTGAACCCACCCGCTGAACGATCCTTAATCGTATCACGGTCTCTCGTTTCCGTGCCATCTATCAGCGAGTTTTGCGTCTGCAACTGCCAACAGATGTAATGCGGCTCATATTTAGCGATACACCCACTGTTCTTCGATATCTATAAAATGCACTTGAAACTATTGGCCTTTCTAGTTCTAAATGGTTTACAGGATTACAGCAATAACAGATTTTGACCAAAGTTAAGCACTACAGGTTTTGATAGTTCTTTAAAAGTGGTATTTCTATAAGAAGAAAGTTTCTAATAGTTAAATGCCTATTTATTTCTATTTCTCAGAGTCTGTGACACAGAAGGGCAGGCTGAGCAGCAGTATGCCGGTGTCTCAGCTGCCCCGGGGGTTCTCAGGTCCCCAGCTCCTCTCAAGCACCAGCCCTGCTCCACCAGCACTGTGCCATATGGAAACCCTTCAGCAAACGTGCCCCTAATCTTTCTCCTTCACAGCTTACAGATATTTCTTACATGCCAGACACACTTTCCTCGCCTGTTTGCTAGTTAACACTGGTATTAAGTAATTGAACTGTTGCCCTCTGAATTTTCATCTTCGTTTTCAACACTGGATACCTGCAGAGAGTTCAGAGGGGGGATAAGAGCGGCTGCACAGCACTCAAGGCACTACTGCCAAACTTGCAGCAATTTGTTATATTGTTTGACGATTCTGACGGGATTGATTTTCTTCTTGGCAAGTTAATGATATAATTACAAATTAGTGAATTATTTTATACTGGAGGATTGTTTCGTAAATTAGGTCGCTGTCATTTATCATTATAATTTCTTTAACCAACACATCTGATCCTTTGATCTGTTAACATCTCTACTCTGTGGCATTAATACACGCTCTCAGTCATCACCGTGACATGACGAATAATGAAGCTCAAAGTTTACCAAGCCATAAAAATGCACTTTCTTCATTTTCCTCATTAGCAGGCACACGTGAATAGGTAAAAGCTGCAAATCTTTCAAAATCTTCTCCTAATACAGAGCATGCACGGAGAAGCCACGCACGGAGAAACCATGGGGTTTACCTTAGGACCGAAACTCACCCTGGATAAGGCACCTCTTTCCTACTCATCAGCTAATCAGATTTTGTTATCATCCTCACTCTTCCCCTAAACGTGCTTGCAAATCATTCTGCATCTTTCCTTGCCTCATATCCTTCAAACACTTCTAGCAAGAAACTTTGTTCTGAAAGCTGTGCTCATCTAATCAAAGAAGATTTAAATGAAAGTAATCCTGGATTGAACCATACATCCAGTCAAAACTAACCATCCATCTCTTAAGTTTCTGACCTAAACAAGGATCATTCACAGGCCAAAAGCTCTTCTGTGTTTATTTAGGGAAGACTTCAGAAGTTCATTCACGGATAATTCAAAAACTGATTGAATTAGCAAGTCAGCAAAGGTTACGGGCTCAGCTCTGGAAGACAGCAAACACACAGATTTCAGTCAAATTACTGAAAACAGGGGAAGCTGCACACATGCAGATGAGGACCAAACATAGAACAATTAGAATTATTTCCATAGCTTTTCCATGCATACTATTATCTCAGAAAGCAGGAAACATGGCGAGGTGATGGAAAAACCACTCTCAATACCAGTGAGCGTAGTCAAACCAATTCCAACAAAGCGTGCACTTCACCGGCCCTTCTCACAGTGCAAACTATACATGTCAGCCCATAACTTGTAATTAAAAAAAAGTGTATTTTACACAGATATTTTGGAAAAATACTGCCAGTGTGCCAAATTTCCATTCATAGCTTATTCTGGTTAGCCTCTTGTACGCACCAGATACAGAGCAGACATCCCTGGCGCCAGCTTTACATCTCTATTGTTGGATCCTGCTTAATTGGAACTAAATTAGTCTGAGATATTATCTATAAACTTTTTGACTGAGATTTGTTTCATTACCTGTAATTGGATCAACTCTAATACCTTTCTTCCAGTACCACCACAGCTGCTTCTTCAGAAAGTTCTGCTGGAATTAATTAAAAAACCAAAACAAAACAAAACCAGATCCTGATGCATTTCTATCTATTTGTATTTTTGATGGAGAGGACGATAATAATAATAAAAAATCACTACTTCTTTCTTTTGTAATGAAAATAAACCACTATCATCTACATTCCTGCAGTGACACACACATACACCAGGCATACAGCAGGTGACCATCAAGCTGGTGAGATGTGGAGACATAGGTATCGCTGCCTCCTATTCACCTTAAAAATGGGTTTCTTTCAAGTGATTATAACTGACTCTGAGTCTTTGGTCTAACAAAAGCAGAAGAAAAAATCCTAATCTTAAAAAGCTTTTTAAAATATTTCCAAGAAAGCATTTTTCCTTCCATGGTTTAGTGTGTTATCTATAACCTGTGTTGCGAGGATAACAAGCAGTTGTGATTGCACTTATTTATTTTATGAGAAAGGCTCAGGAATTCAAGATAGTATTGTAGACAAAATACCTCATTTTGGTTTCTTTTCAGAGTTTAATGAAATTGATGAAGTTTTCTGGCATTGCCACTGAATTATATAATCCTAGAGAAGACATTAATGGCTGCTCTAAAAATCTAATTAAATTTTAGAGCACTAGTAAGGCAGCCATAAGGCCCATGTAAGCTATTACCTACATTAATAAAAATTAAAGTCAAACAGTATCTATACAGTAATAATGTACCTGGATTCAAGGTCACTTTAATTCCCTTACTCCCATATTTTTCTTTATTGTTGCTATAAATATTATTATTTAATCAAAATTTCAAATTTATGTACATTTGTTACCCTGAACTGTTCTCTTAATACACAGTATTGAGACAAGAATGAATTTAATTGTTTTTTCTTAATTGTTTATTTTCTCACCTTCTACATAATAGAACTCCTATTATTAGCATATAAAAGGGCAAGAAACTGGGACAAGCTACAGGTACTTTATTGTATATCTAAATGAAAATCTAGAATCAATGCAACACAACACGGGCACAACTTGTCTCAAATGCAACTCTTCTCCTGCATGGAAGAGAACAAAAAGAAGAAAGTGGATTCTGTGGAAAGGAACACAGAATAAAAGGAGAAAATTGAAAAAAAGCCAACAGGAGAGCTGGCACAGAGCTGCCCCTACCCTGGGAGCCAGGGCTCTGCACCGGGGACGAGAGGCATGAGCTGCCCCGAGTCTGCTCCTGGGGCAAGGGCATCACAGCCAGGGACTGGAAAAGTAGCCAGTGCTTGAAAATCAGTATTGACTAAACATTTGTGCCAGTCTTGGGTGGTTTATCTGACTGAGGAAACCCACGGTTACAATCCTTTTGAGTTCTTGGGATAATCTGAGTTGGGGGGAATTATCACTGTAGGTACCGGGCTGAGAACATCGTCCACTTTGTCTCAGCCACGAGCGGCGCCTTCTTCCTAAAGATCAACAGAAAGAGCAGTCTGCAGCAACTCCTGATGCAAAACACAAAACGAGGCCAGAGAGGCGGCTGCCCTGTCCCAGAGTTCGGCATTGACCCCTCGGCTGGAAAAAAAAGTCCACCGAACGACGGGGCAGTGAAAACAGAGACATCCCGGCAGACAGGTGAGTTCTCTACTTGCTGGGTGAAGAAATTCTTTCATTAGCATGCTAACAGCTTGGATTTTGCCTGGGATGCTACATCTGTGCCATTATATTTGGATTTTATTTCTATCTAATATGTGTTCTCTGCAGATTGAAACAAATGAATTTTATTTTCCTACTTTGAATGGCAGAGATTACTGTGCATTTAAATAACGTCTCTACCTACCAAGGAGTATTGTAAGTGACAGAACAAATTGCAAAGATAATTTTGAAGCAGTGTCTTGAAGATGGGGGATTTACTTCACTGAAACTTTGCTTTGATTTCTTTGGAAAGACTGAAAACTGTTGGAAAAGCAGAGGATCTCAAGCAGGATCATCTGCATTGCTTCTAAGCCCTTCTGCAAACCTTTTGGTTTTTTCTCTCTTGTTAATGATCAGGGGTAAGATTGTACCAGCCACGGCAATCTACAGTTAGGCTGCATTTAATGATCCCCCTGGCTGTTATCACATGGAAGTGCATTTTAAGAATCAAAATATCACCAAAAGGCCACTCCTAAGATTATGCTGCGCACTAATCTACAGCATGCCAACAGTGTTTTAAATAAAATGCCCTATTTGAAAAGGGGAGGAAGGAAAATGAAATGCTTCCATGAGCTGAAGTATCCAACTCCAAGTTCCCCGCGCAGAGCAAGGGGGGGACCGGGCAGGGGGGGTCGGGTAGGGGGTCCCCACTTTGGTCTCCCAGCAGCTGTAAGGCAGCCAGCTCTGCGGGTGCCTAAAGAGTGGAAATAGCTCCCAAATGTGAACAAAATATTCAGAAATACATGGATTTTCATTACACTTCTAATCAGTGATGCGCACAAATCGTTTACTGAGTGCATAATTAAAACCTCAAGTGTTTTCCATAAAAATATTTGTAAATTAGGTGAATAAATTATTCAGTGGTCATTACTGAAATTAAATCTTCTCCGAGTGAATTTCTTGCTACCTTGCAAGCAGAACTCCAAGCAACACAGCTAATTTTTTTCTCAAATGTAGCAGTACAATATACTGATGGTACTTCAGTGCTGGTCATGGCAAACAAACCTCGCAAATTCTGTACTACGTGTGTCGGTACATGGAGCTCCAGTCTTCGCCTCCTGAATATCTCTTAGGTATACATGATACAGATGTTAAGTCCCTAGCAAGATCGTCAGACCTTGAATTTCTTTTTCCACTGTCCAAGACCATTTGCCAGCATCTCAAGAAAAAGATCAAGGCGGCTGCTCTGGCCGTGTCACCTCTCTTAATGACCTTGAAATGCTCAGATCTTATGCCTAAAGTGATAAAAGTAAGAGACTTCAAACACATGTTAAGAAATCAGAGGGATGGGAGTGCTCGGCTTTTCAGCTCAGGCAGCATGACCCACAGTGATATTACCTGTACAGATGCTGCATCCAAGGATAACTAATTCCCGTTCATTTTTTAGGCAGGTTCACAGTCCTGGACACAGTTCAATGTCAGACACTATCCGTTCAAAGACAGGAAGGATGAATGGGGCAACTGTGGGTATAACGTATTGGGACAGCTATTTACTGGGTTCTGGTGAGAGGATGGAGAATGGTTTTACCTGGGATAAACACTGTGAGAGTTTTTCTCGTATTGTTCACTTATTTCCAATTCTAATCTTGGCTGGCACCTGGGGAAATTAAAAAAACCCCTCCCTTTTATTCACCATGAGAACCTCGCCTCGTGCAGCCGCAGCACCGAGGGTTAAAGCCCCAGGGATGGAGGGAAGAGCAAGGAAGAGAAAGAGCTAAAGGACAGCACGTTTTTTTCTGGAATAGTACACTCAATTCTAGTAAACATGCCACTTTCTAAATTGGTTTATAACTCTTTTTGGTTACGTATAAAAGTCAGTTTACACATCCAGATGATGTGCATGTATTCCCGCATATATTCTTCCTGTCTTGCTTTTCAAAAGTAACAATATGCAGGAGCTCATAAACAACCAGAAATATCAGCTCATCAGGGAAAATACATTCTCTGCTTCACTTTTCCATTCAGTTTAAAGAAAATTAGCTAGGCACACAACAGCTCTTACAGCCCAAAGACCTTCTCCACTTAAAGTGAAAAATTTTGCCAGCGTTATTTCCTTCAAGCAGTCATTTCACTGCTGGGCATGTTATAGAAGCAATTTTTTGTCATCAGTGAAAAATTATTTGGTTTTAGACACCAATTCCTAGAAAAGATGCTATGAACTTCATTTGGAAAATGTTAGAATTGGTTTCTTCATTCAAAATTTTTTGATGATTGGGCATGAGAAAATTTAATTTTTTATTTGTTTTTATTTATTTTGATTTATTATTTCACTCGAAGCAAACTCCTTGACGCACTGTTTCATTTTTAAGTACAAGAAGCACCACTTAAGCATTCTGCATTACACAGGGAAATTGTAAAATAATAATTCAGCTCTGAATTTTGTCTCCCCAAATTCCTAGCCATTTGTCCTCCCTGCTTCACAAACCTCAGTGGAGGGGAGAGGAGGACGGATGGTTGGGAGGAGCAGGGGAACACCAAGGCCGACAGAAACCGCAGGCTCCCATTACAAATTATACCATTTCTTGCACCATTTCCTCCTGTCTTCAGGATGGGCCACCGGTAGCTAGGAAGGAGCCTATAAATCAACTACAGTGAGTGGAGAGATCCCTAAATAATATTTTCTTCGTACTGTACCAGCAGGGATTGGCCATTTGTTATTTACATTTCCACTACAAACTATTTTACAGCTTAGGCAAATAAATTGCTTCAATAACTCATTGGAAGAAAATGTTTAAATAAAACCTGTATTTCACGTGGTGCCTGCACTTGTAACTCTCCTTTCAGCTTAGCTGAGGTTTAGTTTTGAATTCCTTTGCGATTTAAAGCAAACAAAAAAAACCCAAACAGAAAACACACCTGCATGTCTGTGCTGTGAACTTCAGAGATGCAGCCCTAAACATCTGGGTACCCAAAAGAGCATCCAAAATCCGTCTGTGTGTGTTAAACTGGACTGCTATGGACTCCTGTGACTCTCTAAACTTCACGAACAGCCTGGCTGGGAACAGCAGGTATTTTCAGACAAACACGTTATTACCAGCCTTCAGCAAACTGGCAAATTTCAAGATAATGATGGAAGGATGCCTTAAAATCACAACAGGTTATGCCTTTGACCCAGACTGACCTCAGACTGCTTTGCAGCTATTTCAAACTGATACACACACCGTTTCATGCCCAAACCTCTTTATTTAGCTGTTACAACGTGAATCTACGTTACAAAAGTGACCAGCGTTGAACCTTGGCTGGCAAAGACCTTGGAAGAAAGCAAAAATGCACAAATAAATCCACAGATTGATCTTGCCGGAGGCCACACCGCTCCTCCTGGGTCATCCCCGTGGGATAGGAGGGACCTCACGGGAGGGCTAGGTGGGACATCCCATAGGACCAAGACCACCATGCTCCACCAAGGGTGAGAGGGAGGGGGTCAGCACATCCACGACCTCCCTCTTCTCTCTCCAGCCACCCAAAAAGTCATACCTTAAGCCACACAACAGCACATAAGAGTTTCGATTTCTCCTGTTTTGTTTGTAGCAAAGATAGAACTGGAACATGAAAGACCATGGCACTACCCCAAACTTGTCATTCTAGTACCCTTCATAAAATGGAATTACTCTAATCCAACCTGAAAAGCAAATTCTGAATTACCTCTAGATGAGCTGTTAAAGACAGACTGATTGAAAGATCTATTTTGTGAAGCTGCAGTGTAACTTCTAAATCCTAAATCTAAATCTGAATCACTTGGAACCCACCATCAACTCCACGGTGCCCGTGTGGGCACTAAAGCTGCTGCTCTGTGACTGTAACTATAACCTGGTGATTTTATTTACTCTTGCTAAATAAATTTCCAACTTTATATCTGGTGGAATGTCTGCAATATTTTCTATTTGAAAAAGACAAAGTAATGTACAAATGGTATTTTGAGTGCTCCAGATATCAGTTATTTTCCCTTTACCAAATGTAAAGCTTTTTAAAAAAAAAAAACAGTAAGAAAAAGTCCTTCAGCTGTTTCGAGATCTGTGCCCCTCTACCTGAGCTCTAAATTGGTGAGCAGTTAACGTTGTTCCCCAGATACTATAAAAACAGAGCAAGATCTACTTCCAAGCAATCATCTTTCTTCTCTCCACCAACGCTCTTAGGCGAGTTGAGCCCAACATTGGGTCTCAAATCGGTGCTTGGAAGAAAGGGCATTTTGCAGCACCCAGAGCAATACCAGATCTGCTCCCCAAGGGGCAGGGACCGATGGTTTTAGGGTCAAACCACGCACTCTCGCAGGAAGGAGCCGAGACCTGGGGTCCCACACGGTAACTTCTGACCGGTGCATTACTGCTCCTTTTTTCTTCCAACTCTTCCACGAGCCCCGCTGACTCACTGTCACCGCGGGCTGGAAGTTAAAAGACAGACACTACAGTTCACTAGAAAAACGCTCAGGCTGACTCACTCTGCAAAACCCATGTTTCTGGGAAGACACGCTACGCTTCATCTGCCACATCCTCAGTGTTATTTGCATTTCAGTACCCCTCCTCGGCTCTTTATTAGTCAGATAAGAAATGAAACATGTAATATATCACACGCATACCCCCATCACACACATATCATTTTGGCAATTTGCTCCCTGGCTCTCCCCGAGACTCCTGAAATCCACACAAAGACAAAGAAAACACGGGAGCTTCTCTTTTTTAAAGGATTTGCTGTACATGCTCTTCAGTGCCAGGTGAGCAGATCTGCATTCTGCAAATCCCAGATCACAACAGCTGACCAAAATTTTAGAAACAAAACGTGAACACAATCCTCCTGCATCAAACATCGTTAAATATTTGAGTTAGCTTTATTGCATACTTAATCAATAAATTCATTTACTTGCTGCTAGAGACTCTTCCTATAAGCCTTCTCCCCTCTGGCACCGGGCACAGAAAGGAAAGGTTCTCCCTCTCCGCAGGCTCATTCCCATCCAACCTGTTTTCCGCAAATGAATACATGGCATTAAAAAGTGCAGTCAAGGTCTGAGACCTCTTCAGGCTGCAGCTGAACTAGGAGCCTCAGGCTGCAGAAATCAAAGATTGTAAGTAGAAGCCTCTAAGAATCAAAATATTTTAATATTTTTCTGTGCTTTATTGCCCTCTCACTTGACTTGACAGTCTCATCTACCCACTGCCATAGGCTATCTTTATCAATGATTGATCTTTGTCTCCCTTCCAACCTTATGGGGAAATTTGGAAAGTTGAACAGAATATATACTTTTATTTTATATAACAACAAGGCTTACTGTAAAAGAGGCCACCGTGTGTTGAACACTCCGTATGTGACCCAAATCATTTATTGATGTTTAATATTCTCCTCTCTCGCTCACTATAACCATTGGAGGAACGTGGAAGCACAGAGGAGCAGAATACAAAACAACTGAGCCACCGCCAATCTGAGCCCCACGGGTCTCCAGTGATGACAAAAACGCTAACGAGCTGCACCAACGCAGAAGACAAAAACCCATCCGTCGTCCCCTGGCCATCACCTGGAATTGGTGAGATTCCACTTTAAGGAAATTCCCTATTACATAACGGTTCTGAAAGATTATTTTAATTTGCAAATACCACAATGAGAGACACTAAAGTGACCACCAAAGGAGCAGCTACCATTTGTAAAGAAACGCAGTGACAAGAGCGCGGGGAATTTGTGGTACGGCTTCACTTGGGGTGATGCCCTGCGCTTGCTTCAAAAGACACAGAAATACATCAAGACGTTAAACAGAACTTCACATCGAGTGGTGGGAAAGGAATGAAGAGAAAAAGGAATATGAGAAAATAAGGAAAAGTAAAAAATCTCACATCCCTGAGCAAGTACCATCCCCTGTCTGTGGGTGAGACCCTGCTTTGAACACCTCGCTGGCTACACCAGGCGTGGGTTTTGCTCCCTGCGCGGCGGCAGAGCACAGCACCGATGCTGTCGGTCCTCGCTCTCCGGCCAACAACTCCCGAGGAGCTGCCACCATCAGACCAGCTCATGGGCTGATAACCTATCTATATCTCTCCGCCTCGCTGATTATCCGTTCCCTTCTCAAAGGTAATTTAAGATCCTGTCTCTCCTTGCTGGCTTAGTTCACTCACATTTGAATTAAAAGGACGGAAATAAAAGGCACTGTTTAAGCCAGAACCCGTGCTGGACCTAGCGCTGTATTATACTGAACACAATCAGGTAAAAGTGAATTTCTTAATACTAAACATCCCAGGGATAAGATTCTCCTTTAGATAAGGTTCTCCTTTACAAAATTGGTTCTATGCGGATCATAAAAAAAATAATCTTTTAATAACTCTCCCCCACCAAGGAGAAGAGCAGCTCATTCTCACGCCAGCAGATGAGCCTGCAGTGAGCGCTCGCTGAAACGAGCTCGCTCAGCCGGCTCCTGGTCTGCCCGATTCCAACACGAGACTTGAACCGAATCCATCACATCCCCGCCGGGAGCTCGCACCTTCGCTCCGCAGCATCAGTCATCCTCTCTCTAGTGAATAATTGGCAAAGCGGAGCTGCTCCGAGGGGAGGCAGCGAGGGGAACGCGGTCCTCGAGAGCTGGGAATTTGCCGGGGAGGTCACGGCCGCGAGCGGCTCTGTCTGATGCGACCCTGGACCACGAGCTCCCCTGGCCAGGAGGGTCCACTGCCTCCCTGCCAACCCCACTTACAGCCTTGGAAAATACCACGATAAGCACAAAAATCCCCTTTTCACGTCATAATTGAAAAGCTATAAATTTGGTCGATCATCATCAGGGATCAGATGTGTGGAAGGTCACCTGTAGGCTACTGGAAGAGACTTTATAGACTTGTTTGAAGGCATTCAATAATTATGTCTTACCATGAACCAAAGCGATACAAGGAAAGGAAAGTGCTGTTACGAGTCCCCATGTAGAAATCAAACGCAAGTGCTTTGAAGTGGGACACAATTTCTACACATTTCTACAGCAGGAACTGGATTTCCACAGTGTTACATGAGAAGGTGGCTCCAGCCCCATCGGGAAGGTCCACACTTCAGTGACTTCTGGCATGACCAGCCCCTGGGCAGCTTTCTTCTTCTTTTTCCATTAGCAATAGAAGCCTGTGACCCAAATACAATATCACGCAAAATATTTCAAAACTAAGGAAGAGCAGAACTTAAATTTTCAAGAGCTCCCTGGAAAAAAAACAACAAATCGGCTATCAGATTTCAAAATGCCACTGATATACAACATTTAAAAGAGGAGAATATCTGTGGGCAAATTGTCAAGTTTTATAACCACAAGGATCTTAGAAATATTTATTCTCACTTAAAAATTGTCAGGAATTTTCACTGACTAGATTAGTTGCTAGTTTACTCTCAAGAGAGCAGGTTAACTCACAAAAAAGCCTAAAATAATTTCTTCAAAGGAAAATGACAAAATTTATCAAATTACTAGTAATGATAACTCTGATCCTATCAGACTAAAAATACACTAGATGCTGCCAGTACGAGGTTAGGTAATTAGGATTATCATCTGAATGCTCTACTTTTATATCCCCCATCTTCCACAAATTCCAAGCCAAATCAAATTCAAAAGTTTATTGTTAAAATAAGTTGAAAAGGAAAATGGAAAAAAAAAAAAAGCTTAAAGTCTAGCACATTGCACTCTTTAGTCCCTGAAGAAGTGAAACCACCTATATTATAAGGTTTCTATCCCCAAATACACAATTCAATTGTGAAAGCTCAGCACCTTACAAGATCATAATGAAAAAAGATATGTAATAGTGACTCCTAAGCTAATAATATTAGCTTTATTGTTGCAGTAATGACCTATGGATTTATTTCTTTTTACTATGGTCACCACAAATGCAGAGCCTGAAGATCAATTTATTTGGTTCTGGACTTCACTTCAGTCCTTGGTTTAAACTAAATATTGGAAAGGTTTTATTAAAAATCAACATATTAAATATTTTTCCTCCTTCTGCAGACATGTAGTTTCTTTCACTTAGGAAATTCACACTAGATTTGTTTAGAAAAATTTATATATGGGTTTTTCTTTTTTACAGCTACAGTACAATAAGGAATGTAAACTACCACTATATATTTCACAGTATCTGTATCTTTTAGGTACTTTCCCTGAAACAGCCCATGCAGAAATGGATATTTAATGAAGCAGGACTTAAAACAAGTGTGGCAGTTTTAGACCACGTAACAGATTTCTTCTCCGTGGGATTCCTGAAAATTATTTGTTGATTATGGGTTTCCTGAAAGATCTTGTATATCTCCATCATCACACTGTGGTTTCACTTTGTATGTCTTATAGGACACATGCAGCAAACTGTGCCCTACATAGGAGGGAATGGCTCTTAAAGGAGGATGCAATTGTCTAGTTTATTATTAACTGGGTCCCCATCTGTCTGCTCCGAGCGCTCAGTGCTTCAGGGCACAAACTCTACAGATCCACAAGTCTTAGTACGAATCTGGCAATGCAACACTTCTACATTTCACGTTTTATGTCACCTACAACAGTCCTAAGCAGCAGAAGAAATCTGGTAGGATGGACTGTTCACTCAAACAAGCAAAGAGATAAAGGTTATTTCCCCAAATTGTGTAACTAAGTTCTGCATGAGGAGCCAGAGAGATGTTTGTTTTCCCAAGAGTAATACAAGGGACTATTTAAAGACTACTTTAAACTACAGAGAAGAGCATTTTTGGAACTAACTAATGAATATATATATATATATATATAGTATACTGGCAAGTTATACTCTAAAGTTTAAATGAACCTTCACAAGATGACCAAAGTGAATGTACAGATCCTTCTCTCATTGAGTAATAATTTTTCAGATATGGGAATTATTGGTTAACAGTCCTTTCAGGTTCACCCTAAAGACTATAAGATACTAGCAAAAACATAAAAGTTCACACTGTGTTTTTAAAAATTACTTCACATTCACTTTATTCAAATAAACGTCTGGGTGAACATGATCAATGTTCATTAAAAGCTCCGAAGTGACAGGTACACAACCGGCACTTGGCATTTGCACAGCTAAGCTTTCACAGCTGTAATGAATAAATGGAGCGTGTGCTTCCACACGCAGCTGACACCATCCATAACTCTGTATTTGACACTTGACTGCCCTTAGGAAGGATCTGTTTTTCAAAAATAGTTTATTTGCAGAAAAAACCAAAAAAATTACTGAAATAACCTTCTCAAGTAAGAAGGCTTTGAAACGCAGTGATAAAAAAAATGCCAGAAAGAAAAGTCTTCCAAGTGGTAATGTATATGTGAGCTTAAACTATTGCTTAGTGCACACACTGGAGTTTATTACCATACAAATTCATTTTAAATATTATACAAAATCACATTTATGTATTTCCTTAAGTAAGTATACAAAGAGGCAGGCATTGCTTTGATGGGAGAGCATCCCACGGGAAGCCCCCGCAGTCACCTGTACCAGCCGGTCCAAGGTCTCACCCACCACAGAAGGAGGTAAAATCCAAGTCCTGCTCATCCCCTGCTAAAATCCCCTCAATTCCCAGAAAGTCACAGCATTCAGGACAGAATATACTTTCTAGGACATAAATTCTCTACTTATTACAGACATACCTATGGGATAGCCCTTGTGACAGAAGGGCTAACGCAAGAATTAGGAGTGATGTTCGGAGCCAGCCAGCTGCATGTTCTGGCCTCAGAGAGAGACATCCTTTTGGAGGGATCCTCCAAAGGCATTTCAGACTATTCATTACCCTAGTTTCCTGAATGATCCCTGGCACTCCAGTCCTCTAAGAGAATACTTAAAAGTTTTGTTGTTTTTTTTTTTTTTTTTTTTTTTTTTTAATCTACCATTGAGGTAGATTCTTGGATGACAAGATTTCTCGGGTATCATTTTTCTCTTTTATAATATCAAAAGCATGAGCAAGGCCAGGTAGGAAAATCCTAGCAGTTTGCACAATGGACTAGAAGAACTAGAATGAATTTCTTTTACACTAGCTCCAAATACCACACCACCAAGTTTCATTTTAGGAAAATGGAATGAAGGAAAGTGAATCAAAACATGTACCAACAAATTTCTTCTCACTACTCCTACATGATAAACCAACTCAAACTGCCATGAAATCTGGCTACAGCTTCTAATTGCAGAAAACCAAACAAACATGCAGAAAACCACCAATGTTTTGGATTTGTGAAGAAATCTCCAAGCAGAGGAGAAACAACTGTAATTTAACAGTTCTTTTTTGCCTTGGGTATATTATGGATACCAGCAGCGTGAAGCGCATCTCTCCCCCTCTCTGTAATGAAAGCACCAAAATGGAAAATATTTGATTTGCCATTTTCAGCCCTTTTGAAGTCTATCTGTCCATTTTATTCACAAACTATCTTTTGAGGCATGCCTTTGTAAGAATTTGCGTTCCCTGCGAGCTGTGCCCTGGCAGTGGGACACCCTTTGCTCTATCCCACCTCATTACATTGATCTGCAACTAAAGATGGTAATTACTTGTGATGGGCAAACCCTGCGGGCTCAGTCGGAGCTCATACAAAGCTAGCCAAAGCCCTGCGGGTTTGAGTCTTGGGAAATTAGACTCCTTGGGGATTTCATCGTTTTGTGGAGGTTTGGCAGCCCTGGGAATGCAGCGGGACAGACATACGTCCGTCTGTCCGCAGCACCAACACACTCGGGCACACTCCCACCAAGAGAGATAGCTGGTTTGGAAGGAAAAGATGAAATCTGCCACGGACGGATGCTGAATAGCATTATGTTCAGTCCTGGGCTTTAAAAGAAATGAAATGTATTTCCTTGGTTTTCATTTTATTTCTTTGTTTTGTTCATATATTACAAATACTGGCAAAAAAAGAAATAAGAAAAAATACTTAATAATCTGTGAAATATGGTATTTCTCTTTTGCTCCTTTGAAAATCTTTGAAGACAGATATCCAATGTTTTTGATAAACTCAGAAATATTTTAAGTGGTTGATATCTGTGCAGAAACTGATTAAACTGCATAATTACTGCATGCTCAACTGTAAACTGTAATCACATGTAACAACCAAGAGGCACAAACTCTTTTGCTGACTCTCAATGATTTGTATTTCATTTTGAGCAGAACGTTAAGGGACCTTTATAAACCAACCTCAGCAGTACCAAGACGGTGAGGGAGCATGTTCTCACTCACACTAAGGGTCACAGTAGATACCCATACTCTCTAGGTATATATTCATTCTTAAGAGTCAGAGTATATACATAGATACAAGATGTACAACTTGTAAATTTAACAGAAAAGCTGCACAAGACCACCTTAAATGTTAAAGATGTCAGTTTAATTAAAGAAGGGCTAAAACCTGGTCATCACTTCACTCAACACTGGAAAGCCATGCAATGGTTGGGTTTATACGAACCAAAGTTTTTAAGTGTTAAAGGCAACTTGCAGCAAGAATCACTTGGTACATTTTGACCAAGACTAGGATAATTTGTTTAAGTATTGATTGACTCAAAGGCTAATCTTAACAATCTCATTTTCCTTTCAATTTATACACAAAAACTATGGTTTTCTCAGATTTTATAGCTATTTTCTAATGAACCTGTGATCCTATAAATGAGTGGTATGAATCACACAGAAATCTCAATTGTGCTATTTATTTTTGAGTAGATGAAGAGGTAACATGCAATTTTTCTCTCCTTTAAATAGATGTGAACAGTTGCTTTAATTACCTCTGGAAATTTGATTATTCTTAATTCAGGTTTTATTTTGGGGAATGTTTTTTAATGCTGTCTTAAAAGTCACCATGTGCCACCATGCTCTTGCCATTAACCCCACCGATGAAAAAATAATCGCTGAGAGCAAAAGTAGATGGGTTCAAAGGCACGACGTGGAGCGGGAGGACAGGGAGGCAGGAGCTGGGGCAACAGAGCTGAGCAACTGTGTCCATCACACAGGGACACCACCCAAGTCCTCGGTAAAACCAGACTTAACTCTCGGACCATTTCACCTTGGTTTGTTCGGGGTTTATTGCTACCATACTGCAATGGGGAATGGCCAGGAAACTACAAAAACTTCACACGTCTCCTCAACCTCCTCATGCATTTCTCAGTGCAGAAGGACAATGCGGATCTATGTAAAATATTATGCATATTTTCCACATGTGCAGAAAAGAACAAATTTTTCGTATCCAAACCCAGAGAGTCACAAAACAATCCACTGGTGAGCTGAGATCTTCTCCTCAGCTGGTCAATACTGTGATTTTTATACAAACACAGAAACGATCTGAACTAGACCTGATCTGAGCTAGAACCAATTCCCCAAGGTGAGTAAAGCCGATCTTCCCTACAGCACCGACGCTGCTGAGGATAAGAGGTGACCTGCCTCCTGCTGCAGCAGACTGCTATAAATACCAAAAGACAGTTACATTATTCTAAATCTTAATGCAAGAACACACTGAAATATTTCACATCACACAGTAAATGGTTTGAAGATTGCAGACAAAGTAGTCAGGCTATGAATAACTGACAAGAAAGTCTCCAGATAAGCGCAGAAAATTAATTATGCCGTACCCAGAAATAAATAAAAAACACCATTTCCAATGCTAACAAAACAGCTGGTAATAAATAACAACATGTAAACATTTTAATGCACTTATTTTGGTAAAATTAAAATCAATGTGCATGCAGCAATAGCTATTAAATAACACTTACTGGGGAAAAGTCTGAGAAGCTTGAAATCCAGTACCTTGTGTGTCAGAAACCAAACCACACAATGAGAAACAGCTGGAGCTCATCATTTATACCATTTTGAGGTCTTAAGGAAAAAGGCTGCCAAAATAATACCATGTACAGATCTTCGGGGCAAATCGATCTCATAAAGAAAAGGATTAGTGCGTGTGAGGGTAATCAAATGCTTCATGTTGGATTACAATTCCACTTAATAAATCGAGCTACTTCTACTCATGAAAAGGTTCGTTTGATTCACCAATGCTATTTTATTCTATACGTATTTGATTAGTTACACTAAAAATAAATCCCACGCAGTAGAAACAAAAAATGAATGATTGGCCTTCACAAATAAATGCCACCACGAGTCCTTGTGACAACCCGACCGCGCACGCTGCCCCGCCAGCCCCACGTCTCCCAAGAGCCTGGGAAAATTCCAGCACAACTGAGTCACTTCTCATTACGCACACTGAAGTGTAAACTTTTTATAATGGCATCCACTTCACTGGCCCAATCCTTGCTTTAACCTCCAGCGAGCACCAGCTCGGAAAGCACCTGCGTACGCAGCAGGGTAAGGGATGAGAGGAGATACAACAGAAGATAATCTGAATTTGGCTCAAGAGGATAACTGCAGAGGGTTATCGTCTTAAAACCATCAAGAAAGGATGAATTTCATATCATTTTCTACTTTCACTGCCTGATGTGGTGAGGTTGGATGAATGTGATACCACACTCTACTCATGCAATGCGATTTGAAGACTGCTGCAAGAGAGACTCAGTTTTGCATTCTGGTGAGGCTGTTGCCAACCTTGTCTGGAGAATGGATAGCTGCTGTTCAGCATGTTCCCCTCACAGTGTCAAGTCTGCTATTACTCCAATATAATTAGGGACCTCTATGTTCTCAGTGTAATTTTTCCTTACAAGAGATGTCAGCTACTCACTCTTCTTATTTTTCTCAGGACAACATCTGCGGGTGACAACACGACTTTACAGTGAAAAGGACAGGGAAAAATGGTAACCTAGTTTCTTTTCAAAAAATAAAAATGAATTTATGTTCTGACAATGGTCTGCACTCCTCTGAAAGCTGAACCCAGTCTTTGCTGTGAATCACGGTACTTCGCTATTTTATTTTGACCTTTTCATCATTATGCAGCTTGATTAGCTAGCTGAGCCGACTGCTTTCATATGAGAATGAAATCAGTTACTTAAAAAAGTAAAAGATTAAAATGATCAAAGTATTATTTCATATTCTCGGAGCAGTCATGTTTTAGAAAAGAAGTGCCACCAGCCTGACACCGCCGAGAAGTAAACACCTTTCAGTACAGCAGTGAAGGACAACCACTCCTCTCCTCCAACACCTCGGAAAAGCCTTTTTGGAGGGATAATGCATCTAAGACACAGCAAACTCTCTGCTGAATTACTTCTGAGCACCTGAGGGATGCGACAGGGCTCAGGGAGCCGAGGTCGGAGGCGGCAGCGCTGCGGGGACGTGCCAGGTCGCAGCCACGCGAGAGCTTCAGCCAATTTCAACACAAACTCCGAGGGTGGAATAGGAGGAAGGAGCTGAATTGGCAGCCTACAAAAGTGGTTGTAATCACAGATGCAACTTTCAAGAAACGAAGCAAAGATCTGCTCGCGACAGATTGGCAAGCACGCTGAGTAAGCCCTTTCTGCAGCCCTGTCCTTAGAAGCACCCACAACAGCTTCCAGACCCAGAGGAATCAAACCAGATGATTAAAATGAGTCTCTCTGGCCCCTCTACGCTCAGCTTCCATCACTGCTTCAAGTCACCAGAGCAAATGCTAGGAGAGGACCAGGACCTCTCCCAAGCTTTCCACCGTGACAGGAGCACACAAAGACAAATTCGCGGTGCTGGCAGAGACCTCCCCAAAGAACAAACCTACCAGAAACGCATCGTTTACTAAGTGCAAATTTTGGATACATACATATATCCACACACACACCTGTATATAGGTGAGCTTTGTCAATGTATTCCTCTATTCCCCCCCACAAAAGCTACCACAGATGTAGAATGCGATGTGCTATCTAAGCCTGCCAGCAGGACAACGAAAGGACATCAGCTGAGATGCAGCCACTGGGTATCACCAGAGACCGCGCACAGCAGCCTGCCTGTAAGAGACAAACAAAGCCTGCTGTAGGGCAGCCGAACGCAAGGACTTTTGTCAAAAACAAACAAAACCCAAACTAAAACAAAACCCCAAACCACACACCCCCCAAAAAAAACCAAAACAAAACCCAAACCCAAACCAAACCCAGATTTGCATTTGCTCGCATGAACCTTACTCCGAAAGTGGCACCAAAGCACGAAAGAACAAAACAGGTTCTCCAAACCCAGGTGAAAACAGCCTTGTCTGTTGAAGCTGAGTCATGATTTACGGCAAACAAATAAAATTCAGTAACGAGATACAACATCTTTAAACAATTACGGTATTTGTACTTGACTTCGGTATTTCTAAGGCAGCAAGAGCAACATTGCAGCAGGCAGCGTCCCAACACGAAAGCAGATAGCACGATGGAGTGATTCCATACAAGGCTCTGTCACTCACACTTCAACTCCAAAATAATTGCGTTATTAGGCTTGATTAGCTGGTGCTGATGATTAGAGAATATTTTGCAAGTATCACTTGAATCTGGAAGATCCAGCGACTGAAGAGGCAAAGCAGGAGGAGGAACGTGCCAGGGCAGGAGCTGGTGCTGGCCGGCACGATGCCGATGGGATACTGGGGGTACCAGGACCTGGTGCTGGTGCAGAGCAGGAGGGCAGTCCCAGTCCGGGGGAACACACACTTGCACAGAACAGAAACGGTCAAACTTCCCTGGGCAACTCTGCACAATTGGCTTTTTTTTTTTTTTTGCATTCAGATTTTATTACACCCAGCCACAGGCCCAGATACATGCACTGAAAACTCCATGCATCTATTATCTCTATTTATTACATAAACCCACAATGATGCTTTAACAGTCCCTTTCACTGCGCTTCCATTAGCAAAATATTGGCATGACTTCCTCTCCCACTCCCCCAATGACAATTATAAAACATACCCCCTAACTACTTCTGTTTTTTAAAAGTACATTTTCCTAATATTTAATTTATAAATCATTTCCCACATGTATTAGTAATAAATGTTTAAAGGCGGCAGACAGGAATACAACAGGAAAGCATAATGCTTGCTGTTTACTAGGAGGCCTCATTAAAAAGGCATCAAGAGCAAGGAAAATAAAAGCAACCTTGTGAACCTTTGTAATTGGTCTCAGGAGAAACGTAACACTGAGGACATCAATGCAGAAATGTCCCAGCCCATTCCCGTGCCAGAGATTGAAAAAGCATTTCAGTTCACTATACTGTTTGCACTCCTCAGTTCTTATGCTGTCTGATTTTTTTTTTTTAATTAAATCACACAAACTTTTTATATTTTTTCATACCTATAACAACTCTATAGATCAGGTGTTTGATGTTATGATATTCAAAATCATACTTAAATAATCATTAATCTTTCCCCACTAAATTAATTATTTTATGGACACTAACTAGAGGCCATTTTTATTTAGTTTAACTTTTCTCAAGTTCCACTGTGATGGAACTCTGCAGTATACTGCCTGGTACAGTCTGTGGTGTATTTTTTTTAGTGTCTCTCCTACCCATACTTGTGCTCTTTATTTTAATAATTATAATGGATAAGTTTGTTACTTTAACTTCCTATTTGTAGAACGTATCGGGCAAAGAATTATGTTAGACACATTTTTAGCGAAAGAAAGGGTTAATGCACCTCTGAAATGAACAGCTGATTTGACTAGCCTTCCCCCTTGCCAGCTAGCTTCCAGTTAGGCCCAGATGTCACTTGCAAAGCTTAATTTTTAAACCAAACACAGCATACCATCTATTACCGAGCAGACTTCAAAATTCATATTTAAACCCAACAGGTCCCAGAGGCTCCTTTTAGATACTTCTGGGCTTCCCAGAAGACTCATGAAAGTTGATTAAACTAAAAATTGCATTTCATTTTCCTGTTTTGTTTGCATTTAAATGGAGAAACTTGCAGCTGGATAATAGCCATATATTTTCTGCTGTACTTCCATTCCCAGCAATACATGTTTTGTCATGTTTTCCGCCACTTAAAGTATGTATTTCTTACTGTTTCTCCAAATGCAGACCAAGGCTTTCTCTGTGCAAAACTGCACTGCAGAAACTCGAGTCAGACTTTCCTAATGGGTTTAATTTGTGAGATTCAAAAGCCATCCAAGCACAATTATTTGTAATGTCTTCACTTGGAGATGTGTTTCAAGGCGTGGTAATTTGCCCTGCGAAAATTAATTCTCTTTGAGCCATCTAACCTTATGGGTCCGTGTTTGCAGGCTTCGCCACATCCAGGCAAACCCCCAGGACGTGGGCACTGCCTGCAGTCACCCACGGGGCATGGATACACGGAGGAGTCCCGCGTGGCTGCTCCGAAAACAGGGAAAGCGCGGTGCTGAGCTCCCAGCGTCAGCATCTTCTAGGGATGCTTGTTCGGAGCTCCCACTGAACATGAAGCCATATCCTAATCCCCTCTCTGAAAAACAAGAGTGCTTTAAAACGCCTAAAACATTACTCAGCCAAACAGGAGATCTGATAAAGCTAAAATGTAACATGAAATACCGCTGCCCGTTACTCGATTGCAACGCACGCTGATTAAACGAGTCTTTGCACTATTACTACAGAGCTCCTCCATTCCACCTGAAGAAAGCGGGCACTTCTCCGGACTCCACGTTCAGGGTGATACCCAAGATCTGGTGCTTGCATCATTTTTTTCCAGCGACCTGTGGCCAGCAGCTCCAAGAGACAACCAAAGCCTAGTTTCAAGGATCGGTAAAAAAGCACGTAGCACAGACGTAACCTTGGAGCTGGACCACCGACATACGGGTGGAAGGCTGTAGGTCACGTTAGCCTTTTCCACCCCCTTACGGTTCTTGAGGGGATTCGTTTTGGGACCGATAAGGCAACAGAGATGGCGGGTGGCTGCCTGGCACCCATGCATGCCCAAGCCTAGAAGAGCCACGCAATGGCAGCAGCTCCAAGCCAGGCACAGCATGGACCAGCCAGCTCTCCTCGTCTCCCTGGCGTTACAGCCCAGCAGCTGCCACGGGATGCGAGAGGTGTCTGAACAGATATCTTAAATTCACAGCTCTTTGTGGGAAAAAAAAATTGCACCCCTAAAAGCACTGATGAGAAAAAGCCATCCAAATTTGTTTTCATCCATTTAAAAGCCCATAAACTTTAGTGTTATTTATGGGCAGATCAGTCTGCTGCGAGCTGACACTTTGCAAAAGGCTTGCCGACGCACACTTTGGTGCGCTTTCACAGGGTGCTCCCACAGAGCCGCACGCAGCCCTAAGTAGGCTTCAATTGCATTTTAACAACCTTTTGGCACATTTCTGGTCGCTTTTGCCACGCTGTTTTCTTGTGCACCCTATAGCTCCTGAGATTAAGACATATATCTTTAATCTCCTCCCTATCTTTCTCCTTCCCTACCGAAGGACTTTTCCAATTTCTTGCATGAGAGACTCTAGTTCTGGCCAGTGCCCAGGCCACGGTGGTTGCCCACACGGGCCGTCCCGGGGCAGATGGAGAGCAGGAACGGGTGCTGCCCATCCGAACCGCTGCAACGCCAGCCCGCAAGCTGCCTCCGCTGCGGAGAGCGCCTTCCTCCTCTCCATCTCCCCATGCTCTCTTGTCGCATTTTGCGCAAACCTATGCTCACGCAGCCAAAAGGGACGTCGTGAAAATAGTTTGAATTCATCAGGAAAATAATTCTGAACGGTCTTGGTCACATTAGCTTGGGTAATGTGCTGCATACAAGCGCAGCTCACCTGGAAGCACCGTGTAATTAATGCACTCCCTCTCTCCACTGGCCAGAGATGAAGGAAGTGCCGTGATTACTTTCACATGTTAAACGTCATCGGAGCATGATCGCGCAGTTAATAATGAAGGAGAACCTATTTCCCATACCAAATGAAACAAGCTCTGCTGCTTCTCCTCCTCCTCTGCTTCCTCAGGTAACGTTTTACCCATGGCACAGAGATGAACAGCATCCACCCATGGCCACAAGCCAGGGGTTACCTCGGCTCCCCTCAAGCGGCACGATTCCCACTGCAATCCCGCATCCAGACCTTCCCGCAAGTTTTAAGAAATAGCTCTAAAAATTCACTAATTATCCCGAATAGGAGATGGGGATAGGAAGGCTGTAACAGATCAGCTTCCCACATGAGCCTTGTCCTCACAAATGCTTCCCTAGACCAAGTTATTAAATCTGCTGGTACGTGACTGTATTTAGCTTAATAGAAACATGCAAGAGATATGGTTGTTAATAATTTCCCACAGGAAATTTGTGTTTTGCATATACATTACACCCAAAATTCAGGTAAAATCTACAACAAAAAAGGAGTAAGAAAATTAAAGGAAGATTTCCAACTTTAATTTGCAGTATCACCTAGCAAACTCTTCACCTTCGCCATTAAAAAAGAGAACCAGGGTAGGAACTTACATACTTCATCTAAATTTTTGTAGACTAATTACTTTTCTGCAACCAGCGTTGCACGCAGTCTTTGGCGCTGATGAACTGCTCTTTACTAACCCTGCCTGGTCTCTCTGCATCAACAGATGGGAGCAAAACGGCTTCTGTAAATCAGAAACAAGTGACAGCAACTAGATTATTTCACACTCCTGTGAAACAATCTCAGGTAAAATTCACATTAGAATGCCATTAGGATTTCTCCCTGAAATATTGCTTTACATAAATTTTGTAGTGTAATGGTTATTAAAAACCTCAATACAAAGAGACCTAATCAGTTCCTTAATACTCTCTCCTAATTTGTTTATAAGTGAAATCATATTTTTAATAATAGATTATGATATGCTGCAAGAGAGACTCCTTATTTTAATAACTTATCTTTAGATATGGAGAACAGTATTGCTAAAATACTAAAAATGCTACAGTGAAATTTCAGAATTAGAAAAGTAAGTGCTGAAGTATTTCAGTTTTCCATTACATGCACTTAAATTTTGCAAGATGGGATTCAATTAATCAGCTACTGCACTCAACTTTGAAGCTGCCAAAGGCAGATTATATCTGAGAATGACAAAGTTTTGAAAAAAACCTTTAGGACTACACCAAACACAAAGTCATTTAAAACAAGGGACAAAAATACCCCTTTCTTTTGGCCAGACTAGTTAAATCAGAGGACAACATGAGGGTCCCCTAGTACCGCTATCGGAACGACTTCAAGAAAATTAACACCAGACTTACGTAGTACCGCAGTACTAAACTACAGAGCTAAATTATTTAGGAAAGAAAATTTTACTTACAATAATGGATGCCTTTGTATTTGGTAAATGCTACCTTTCATCCATTTTAGCTTAATTTCAAGCCTCCATGGATTTCTTCTTTTCTTCTAACCAATACAAGCAGCTAAAGCCTTTCCTTTTCAAGCATGCCCTTTGAGCTGCTGGTCTCCCTCGCAGTGATGCTTCACAAATGGAACAGCTTCAACATCTCCACCAGTCCGAACCCCTGAGAAATCCGTGTGTATTCATTTCTTTGAAATTATTTCAGAGGGGAAAAAAAAAAAAAAAAAAAAAAAAAGCAAGCACTTCCTTACTTTGTGTTATATTTCAGAAAGTTTAAATGGTCTAATATCCTATTCCTTTTCAACGTACCACAAAGTGCTAAATGGTAAGAATTACATTACTGCCACTGCTTAGATCCTGGCTGATAAGGTGAGCCTTTTACATTTATACTGACTTCTGAAAAAGCTGTTGCTATACTGGTCTAATAATTAATAATTCATGGAGCCAAATTACAGCTCTAGAAGGATACAGCCATTTTTACTAGTTCTTTCATATTCTTCTGATTTATGTACGACTAAGTAGGAGACTGATCAAAGGAAAAAAATTAAAACTTAACACTTCAGGTTTAAAATTAAATTGCTATTCCATACTCAGAAAGGATGGATGGAGCAGGATATAACAATGCTTCTTTTGAGACAAGCACGTGTACAAAATTTCTGAACATCCATTAATTTTATTATATAAAAGGACCTTTTGCAGCTCCTAAAATTGTAGATCTTTAAAACTGGAAATATTTATCACTAATGGGACTTTTACTGTCATGGGAGTGCAAGACAACACATTAATATTTGTAACATCTTCACAATAGTCCTTCTTTCATGTTGCCCTTGATGAATGGACTAATTTTTCTGCCCCCTGTATCTATCCTCTCGTTGTTAAAGACATATTTTTATTGATCCACGTACAGAACAAGATCCACCTAAAGACAAGGATCAGTAAAGGAATCAATTTTGTTATTTTATTGCTTCCAGAAAAAAAAAAAAAAAGATTCATAAAATGATCTCTTTCTCAGTCTACCAAGCATACCTTAGCTGACATTTCCAAAAGTGCCTAAAAGACCATGATACAAATACAACACAATACAAACAAAGAAGAGTAGTCATCTAAAGGTACAGGCATATATGGGAACTTTCAGAAGTTCTCAGTCCAATGTGGCTTCTAATTGACTTTTTGTTTTCCAACATTTCATCCTGAGACAGCAGCACGGAGGAAACACTGTCTTGGACCTTGGGAGAACAAGGAGACCTTTTTTTAGTAGATATACCAGGCTCATGTCGAAAGTACCCAACGCAGCATCTGCTTAGAATAGCTATGCTGATCTCAGTCAAAGCAGTATTTCGGCATTGCAAAACAGGAAATTTTGAAGCATTTTTTTTTTAAGCTTGTATTATTATTACCAATTAAAAGATGAATTATTGTCTTTCAATGGTTTGAGAAACTACTACCTCTACACAGCTACTACAGACTCTGCAAACACAGACAACTCAGTTAAAAAGATGGTCCTAAAGGTTAGTATCACCTCTCCTGCCCTCTGCTTCACTTTCTTATCCTCCTCAGCACACGTAGTCTCTGGTTATTTGCTGGTTTATCTCATATGCAGATACACAACACAACCACTACTCTGGTTGTTACGACACACAAGCTAACATTAAACTCTTAAAAAGCTAAAGCTGCCTTCTTCATTATGGCCAAGCTGCTGAAAGCCTGCAAGAAGCACCTGTTTTTAATGAAGAATTTAAAGCCAGATAACAGCCATTAAAGTTTCTGATCAGCACATGTTTTAGAGCTGCAAAATATGGTTGAACAATCACACATCTTCAATGGAAACAACACTTCTTGGAAGTCCCCCTGTGTGAGGGATTCAATTGAAGTCCAACACTTGGCAGTGTTATGAGGAAACTTCTAAATTCTAAAAGATGTCTCATTGCTCATATTCATGTGGGCTGCGGAATTCCTGGCTATTCGCTCAGCCTTCGGTTTGCATATCGCAAATAAAAATCTCAGAAAACCTAATTAATGCAGCTAGACTGTTTAATCTTTTTAAGAACAAAATAAAAAAAATAAATTGGTGCCAAGAAGAAAGAAACTTCTTGCTTTGGTTTTTGGGAAAATGTGTAAGGGCAAAATTTTCATAACTGTTGAAATAATTAGGTCTTAAATTGAGGTTTAGCTTCTTAAGAGCCTAAGTTACTTTGAACACTGTTAATTCCATATCATACATGATAATCTAGCAGTTTTACATTACCACTATCTATTTATATCTTACTTATTTTGAGCCCCAAGATCTAGTGATATGAAGTTATTTAAGCAGAGAACACAGAATTTTGGAGCTGCCCATGTTTGGCCATGTTGCACAGAAGTATTTACATCCACAAGTATGCTTCAATGCAAACAGCAGTAAAATAAGCTAATAGGTATTGCAACAGATTGTTCTTCTGGAAAACAAAATGATCCAGAAGTGCCCCAAAATGAATCCTTCACCAACCTTTCAGAAAACAACTATAAGTATCTACAAGAGACAATTGCTAGGTGTGTTAACTCTAACATCAGTTTACTTGATTTTACACTAAAGATGAGAGCATGTGAACATTATTGTGAGTATCTGTGCATCCTCCCCAAGGCTGGCCAATTACTGCTGCTAGACTGATGAATATTTTTACATTTGAACCTGGACAATACTTCCTTTTCCTTCCACAGTGGGTGGTAAAATAACGCAACGGGTTGTCCATAGAGGTTATGGAGTCCTTGGAGATGCTCAACATTTAAATGGAAAAGTCCCTGAGGAACTTGACCTAACCAGACCTGCTTAGAGGAGGAGGCTGGAGTAAATGACCTTCAGATTCCCTCCAGCCCACATTATTCTATGACTTTAACAGCAAAATAGACACAAAAACTCCCCAAGTGTCAGAGGCTGGAACTGGGAATGAGCAGAAGAAAAATTTGGTGTACACAGGCATGTTTCTGTATTAAAAAACCCACAAACCACTGAGACTTATTGTGAGCAGTTCATTCAAAGAACTTGAGTTGTTTATCAAATCTATTATTTTGATATAAAATAATCTGATTTGTTACTACTAAGACTAAAAGATACATTTCAAATGAAAATTGCTTGTTGACACTAACAGGAGTCAATGATGTTCAGCACATGGAAACACTCAGCACCCTGCGGCACTTTCCCAAACTTGAACCAAGCTTTTAAATTAAATCCTGACATCATATTTCGCCAATAAGTGACTGATCCGATCATGCTGGAGAGCAACTACAAAGAGGTGGTAGGTTAGTGTTAATTTACCACAATTCAGTTTTCAAATCAGTTCCCTTTACGTTAATTCCTGAGGAATCTGAAACCTTGGTTTTGTCTCCTGGAAAGGCTCAAAGTGCAATATAATTGGAGAGCCATCAAGGCTAATACAGAAAAATGGCAGGAGATACCTCAGAGAGGTATTACGTTGTTTTGTAAAGCAGAAACATCACAGAAAAACCTCTTATGAGAAATAGTGACCTTATCCTCAAAGAGACTAATTCAAGGTGAATTTAGATGCAGAATTTTATCAAAGACTGTATCTTTCCACTAACAATTTTGTTTATGCCTTGTTTTTTTCCTACAGATATAACAACATCCACTCCTCAATGTGAGCTGTATCTAGTGTGTGCAGAGGCCAGCCTCGCTTCTCAGTTCACACGTACCAGTAATTAAAAGCTTTGCAACTGTACTTAGCTCCACTTACTGTGATGAAAGATGCAGATGTCTGTTTTAAGAGCCTCTGATAAGCATTCAATTTGATCAGCCTCTACAAATACTCTGCAACTTGTAACTGTGCAAAATTTCTTAACCCACTATTCACATCAAAGTACGCAGTCCCAGCACTGAGACTTCGAAAGCTGAGATTTCTAGGCCAGACAGATCTGGGTGTACACCACAAACATTTCAATAGCTAAGACCACATTTTCCAAAGCCATTTAGGGCCCCAGCGAGCTTCCAAGAAGCACTCGAGCAGCCCAGCAGTCACTGACAGTGCCCTACATTGTGCTGAAGCACCCCTGAATATCTCTGCTATTATCCATTTATTTAAATTTATCCCAAAGTGCTAAAAGCCAGGAGTAGAAACGGGTTAGGTTCTCAGCATGTAAAAGTACATCCTAAATATACATATAAAACGTAGGTAAGTTAGTCACCTAAAATAAACTAGTTAGCTTAAAAGTATTGCCATCAATTACACTACCATTACAACTGCAGCTTAAAATGCTATTAGAAACTTCTGGCAATAGAGCTTTGTAGTATCCGGAAACTTGTCTTGTTATGACAAGTTTCTGATTATTTTAATAGGAATGATTATTTAAGCTTCCTTACATTATTGAAAATCCTACGCTAACAATAGAATTGTCTTTTGTATTGGCTAAATAAATCAGCACAGTAAACAAGGGCAATAATATTCGTTTTCAGTTAGAAGGTGAAAGCGATGGCAAAATGGAGAACACAGAAAATAGTCACAGACTTACATTTTAAAACACAGCTAGCATTCCCAAAACCAATTAAAGATGGTTTTTGTCTTTTCCCTCACTTTTAAACTGCTGCTGTAGCTTTCTAGCTATGAAACCATCATTGTACACAAAACCCTGGGAGAAGACAGAAGGAAACCCATGCGGCCCATTAACCTCTACACACACCGAGTTATACAAGTGCACAACAGGAATAAATTACCACCATCTCTGGTATCCTTATAAATACACACACGTACTCACAACACTGGGAAAGTCATTTTCCACCACAAAGGTGAAGGACTGAGTCCATGCGGGACCAGGCGAGCCGACACGGGGGTGCAGGAAATCAAGCGTGCTGTCTTGCAACTAAATAAATTTTAAATTAGTCTAACACATTCATTGTGTTGGAAATGCCAAAGGATGCTCAGAGCATGTAAGTGTTCATTCATAACTTTCTACTGATGTGCAAGTTAAATTTGACACTAAAAGAATAAATGAAGAAAATCTCAAACTCAAATAAAATTTACCTATTTTAGACTAAGGAAGCACCAGGGGCATGTCTGCTAAAGCTCTAGGGTAGGTCAGAAGTATACCTGTGCTCTTCTACCTTTTCTTCCTAAACTCAGAGATTTTTGCATGGGTAACAATTGTTTAAAATTGCTGCTAACTTCCAATTCTTTCTTTGATACAAGTTTAAGAAGTAGCCTACAGTTACATCTCCAGTATTAACTCTAAAAATCTAGGTAGAGCTGTCCATCAGCTGACCCTAATATTGCTAAGAGAGCATTAGGCAGACTGGCAAAAAGCCACATCCAGTTTGAAACATGTACTGAAAATTTCCTCTGTCAAATGAATCTTTAATGTATTTATAATCTGCAATGTTTCCTCTAAACAGCACTCCATGTCTTACCTTGTATCATTTTCCAAATAAATGCCATGCCACAGAGCTAAAACATACGTCCAAATAGAAAAGTGGATTCATTTTTTTTTTTAAACGAAATGTTTAAGAGATTGACCTTATTATAATTCAATCTACAGTCATTATTACCAGAACAACTCAAAAGCAATTCCTGTCATCTTCCATACTGCAGTGTTTTGGAAACCAGAGCCCCTGCTACAAGAAAGCAATTCTCTCCTGGTTTTTGCACATCTTTTGATTAGAAAACCAAAACACTGACAAAAACTATTATATCTTTTCTGACACTTCTTTCCGGGAGTAAGGGTCTTCAACCCACGTTCTTGTGAAATTTGTTTAGGTCATTAAAATCATCTTTTGTAAATTCTTCATACATGAAGAATTTGAACCTAAACCAGCCAGCTTCTTCCTTTCCTGAGCCGTTACAAGAGCACGCTCTGTTCTGCTCCCCAGATTTCCCCCTTCGCTGCAAGAGACAAGGGACCTGCAGTGTCAGGGAGAGAGATGTCAGGTTATATGGCAAGAATCCATCTGAGCCGAGATAAAGCTTTTTAGCAGCAGGTAGAAGAAAAAACACTGCTGTGGATGCAAATGCAAGTATTAGGGCTATTCCCACTCACATACTTTGCTAACAATTCACTAGGACAGCAGACACGCAGAAATTAGTTTTCCTTGCACACCCCTTCATCATGTCTGGCTATATAGAACAGAAGTAAATTAGCAACAAACAAGTTAGCAACTACAAAGAGCCTTTCAATAGCTATTTTACTTTTGTACTACAATCTACACAGTACTTATTTTCTTTCAGAAGCCACAGAAACTAACAAAGAAAATACGCGCTGAGGTTTCACTATGACTATTTATGACCTATTTTATGTATCTGATTATGCAGCATTCACAGTAGCCAGATTTAAGTCAAGCTTCTTACACTGCATGCTCATTCAGCAAAGAGCTATGGTTTCAGCTCTCATCGCTCTGAGCTGCACATGACGGTAACTGGCTTCTGGAGTTGAATTTTGAGGTGTTGGTAGCACTGACAACCTCACCCGAGACCGGAGACCACCCGTCCACAGCACTGCATGAGCCACAGCAGACAGTCCTTGACCAAGAGCTTTGGACACAAATGAAGAGAAATGAGAAAAAAGTCCAGCTGTGACAGAGTCCCCACAAGATGTGCACTGTATGTTAAAAAGGAGGGTCTTGTTAACAGCTGTTGATGCACTATTCAGTCATTAGATAGTTTTAATCTAAAAAAAAAAACCCAACCCAAAAAATCCATTTTTCCACATGAAAAGATGTTTTTGTTTGATGCAATCCACACGCACGCTAAACTAACGCAACCCTAATCCTGCTTTCTCTTAGTTTCAGACGAGGAGTCAGCGTGAGCAGCAAGGACACCAGCCTGACCTTCCCCAGCCTCACACCACCCACCCAAGGAGGAAAACTCCGTGGGGAAGGGCACCGCCACGCACGGGCAAAACGGAGACGGAGCACAGCCGATACGAGTGGGCCCTGCTCAGCATCCCATTAACATCCCCCGTTGTGCATTACGGCACAACCCGGTATTTATGTCCCCGATGCTCAGATAGCGAGGCACCCAGTCCATTTGGTGCCTATCAGATAGCAGGGCTATCGGGGGAAATCTTTATCTGCTTCGTGTAACACGGCTGGATAGAGTATATCTGGAATTCAAACGTTACGCTGGTACTTTTGCTATTTTAGTTACTTCAGTGACGCACCGGCCCTCTATCTGCATCTCACAGGGATGAAACGCAGAAGGAAGGCAGCAGCTCTGTAGGACGACGGCAGGGAGACGTCTCGCCATGCTGAAAACAAGCCTGGAAAAGCAGCAGTCCTGGCAACAACGCTCTATACAGCCTCACTGCAACAGGGAAAAGACTCGAGAGGGTTGGGGGTTTTTTTTTAATTTTAAATCCTTGAAATACGTATGTCTGAGGCAACACGATGCTGTATGTTTCCATTCACACCTGTGATAATTATGTCTGACTTTGATATAGTAATTATTTTTTATGATGCTGCTAAAACATTACATTTTACCCTGCATATTTAAGCAAGAACATCTTCACTTCTTTTCTCATGATTGACAAAATTACACTCTCCTAGGCAAAAAAACCTCTCTCTACACTGCTCTGGTTCACCAAGTTCCAAACCAGTCCTATGAGTCCTTCCAATCTACTGGAGTCAGATGCCAATAAGGAAGAGAGGAAAGGATACAGCCCTTAGTGTCTGTTTTACTCCAAACTTCAAGACTACCTTTTTCTTGATGTTCATAATTTTTCATCTCTGCTACTGATATGTGAATGTTTCTTTAATACCTTTCTTTTTGTAGGTCATATTCTCATTACATTTAGAGATGTTCTCTAAAAGATACTGAATGAGAGCTTATTACCATACAGTTATTCAGAGGTTTTGGGATCAATGTTGCATGACCCACGAACAGGCTGGCAGAGAAGATTGGCAATGTACTGCGAGAGGAAAATTCTGGCTACGCAGGACAAACTGCTCCTCTTCAACTGATGTTGAACTACAAGACAGAACTACAAGCTCGATGAACATCTGGAGGAAACCCAAAGTATTTAATATGTCTAAGTAACTCAGTTACCTGAAAGTTTTTTCTTCTATTTTACAATGTGTCATCTCATTTTAGGGTTTTACAGAATTCAGATAACAACATAAAATTTCTAGTTTCACATGAGGAAAACAGTGTTAAAGACTACTGGAAAGAAAAATCAAGTCAAGAGAAAGCCCTGCTGCCAAGCAGCGTAAGTTTGGATTCAGAGACAAGTCTCTCTGCTTGGAAGGGCCAGACACTGTTCTGGAGCTTCTGGTTCACTCCTCAACAGGAATGCTTTGGACTTGGCTCTTCCAAGTAAAGCTTCCAGATAACAAGATAGCCATTAAAAAGGAAGCAGTCAGTGGAACAAAACTAATTACACCCTCCCTGTCCCCTCCCCTCAATTCGATGTCTTTTAAAGACAATAAAGTTTAGGGCAGTAAGGACTGTAAGTTCTAAACTTCCCTCAGTTGTGCCAAGTTCCAGGCAGCAGGCAGAACTATTCAAATATGAAAAGAAACTAAAAGAAAAACTGATTTACTTCTCACTTTGATATTCTTATGGAGACACACAAATAGATCTCAATTTTTATAGCCTTTAAGGGCAACACATCATGAAATTTAGTCTTTCAAACTGAATTTAAATGCATCCTTAAATTATAGAAAAAAGGCTTTTGTTCCCATAAGATGGCAATCAAAAACAGATGCACTAAATAATGTTGCTGTTATGAGTCTAGGCAATTTTATTTCCAAGACAAAAGAATGCTTCTTAAGCAAAAACTTTGATTAATTATTTTGCATCAGGAAGAATGAATCTTTTTTTAATTGTAGCGAAAAAAATCATTATTGATTAAAATGTCATTTTAAGTAAGACATTATGGAACCAAAAGATCATTTCTGCTCTTTCCAAATTAAGCATACAAAACTAAAATTTAAACTGTAAGTAAAATGCCATATATTGCATTGGAAGGAATTTCCAATAATAGTAACTGCTTTATATTGGTACAAACAAACTTTGTCTTAATTAGATTGACCTTTAAAAAGCTTCTCAGGCATTTGAGAAATGTAAATACTTAAAGCATGATTCATTCACATTCCCGTTTGCTCAGACAACTCTGAAAGCTTTGAAACACAGAGCTGGGGCCGATTCCATCCTCCCCGCAACTCCGCTGGGGTGGGTCCAGCCAGGCCTGGGGCGAGTTTGGTGCCTTCCGACCGCGCGGCGACCTGCGGTGATTTGGACCTTGGATACACATCGGCACAGCTGGGAAATACAGTAGGAGCTACAACAGCTCGGGACTTGTGAGATGAGCGAACGGTTGAAGATGAAGCGGCATCGCTGTACCAGAAGAGTACATGGTTCATGTCATTTGCCCACAGATCATGAATTTGCTTAAGAAGATTCCTACTTCTTAGTGTAAGCATACAGACTACGGCATGTCTCTTCCATGCAGATAGCCCATACAGACTATTCCGCGTAGTTTGTGTATGTTGACTTGTGATACAGCCCATATGGAAGACTCGCTGGACCACACAGGTAACCTGCAGATTCTGTCTCAGAGCAATTTTCTTTTATTGATGCTGAATTTATCCTTGATAGACTGAGGAAGTGAATTTGATATAAGGGAATTTATTTTGCCAGTTTATGATGCTGTTTCACAGTATGTGGGCCTCACGCATCAGAGGATAACAGAGCTCATGTTTCAGTGCTCAGACTTGTCATCTTTCTTCCTCCACCTCTTCTTCCGAGTGACCACTGCACAAACCTTGCAACCAGCATAATAATAAATAATAGATGATCTTACTCAGCAAGTGACTGTGTACGGAAGGGATGTAGAATTTGGAATAAACCCAACAAATATGGTAAGAAACCCCAGACTTTGCCTGAAACAGAGCACAACAGAGATGGATGTATATCTTCCCAAGGTCAAGGAAAACTAGTCAGATCCTTAAAAATATTACTTGTACACACAACCACACCGTTATAAAACCAACGCAGTCCTACTCAAGCTGCCTTCAATGTGTAGGTACGTGCAACCTTCCCTTCAAAGGTAGTTCGCATCCTCAGGATTCAGCCGCGCCAGCAGAGAGAGCATTGCTGCATCAGCCCTTACGACTCGCTTTTACCTACGTCCACGGAAAGCCTGTTCCCCCTCATCACCGCACGCGCTCCTGATTGTTCGTTTGAAACTGTCAATTTAAAACATTTCTCTTATGAACTTTAGCTCTAACTAGACTACAGAGACTGTGAGTGTTCCTAGCAATAAAGGAAGATTAAGGCTGGGAAGGACAAGCAAGTATCATAAAAATAACAGTGTATAATTGGGTAGCCTACCATAGCTGGTGAAGAGAAATGAGCAGGTCAAGCAATTGAGAACCAGGAGAAATGACCTTAAAAAGTTCTGTCTGGGGACAGACTGCCGATGGTCTCATCAGCATTCAGCTCCACCACCACAGTCTGGAGGAGGAAACATAATGCAGAAAATGGAAAGGAGGGAGATAGAAGAGCAGTGGGAAGAAAAACATCTTTCTTAATTCAGCCAGGGAGGAGATGGAAACCAGCCGTCTGCAGCCTTTTTTTTTTTTTTTTTTAATGAGTCCTCTGGTCTGTGACCCACCCACTAATATATTTTCAGTATCACATATAATCTCTAAGAAAAAAGATTAGTGCCTTACAAAGAAAGCAGTTGGTAGAAAGGTGCTGTCAGATCTTTTGCGGCATATTCCTTTTGTTTCATGAGAAGTGAGAGGGTCTTTGGGTGGGATTTCCAGCAATGCTCAGCAGATTGAGGTGCTCAGTGATTTTCAGCAAGAGCCAGACACCAATCTACCTTTTATGTCTTTGAAAATCTCCTTTTACTTGTAAGCTTTTCAAGACAGATTGTGGTTTCCTAGGTGTTTATATAGCTCCTTTGGCATTTGGGTGTTAGGGCAATATAAAGTGATCTTGAGAATTGGTTATTTTCTGTCATCTAGCTTTTCCATCAGGTTTTTACAGCTTTTTATAATGAAAAAAGATTTTTTTTGGAAAAAGCACAGTTTTGTAAATGCATACATATACACAATTTTCACATGTGTTTACAGGTTATCAGTGAGAAACTGAAAACCTCCAGAATTTTTTTTTGTTGTGTTCTTCAGGAATACATTTTTCAACCATGATACTTTTGCCTGAATATTTTCAACAAAGAGCGATCTTTCTAAATTTTACTTCTAAGCTTTTCCAACAGAAAAGAAAATAAATTGTAGGTTTAACAAAACAAGAAAATCCCACTCAGCTAACAATCCCCGCACACGGGGAGGGTGGATGCTCTGCGTTTGTGGACTACACAGGAGCAGCTTTTTGGCCATGAGCCAAAGTCCTTCCAATCCCCATTCCACAAACACAGCAGCATCCATTACCCAGCAGAGACTCAGGTGTAATTATGCCTTCTAACCTGCCCAGCAGCCACAGAGATTCAGTTTCTAATTTCCATTACTTCATTGAAACAAGTTCATAATTAGACAATGATAATAATATGACTAAAGATACAAGATGAGAACTTCTTCATAACTTCCATCTCTTATTGTACAAGGGGTGAATAGCAATGGAAGCACTGGCAGTGCCGCTTGCCTTCAAACCCATTTAAATTTTTCATGGTCCGGCATGAGTTTTGATTCAAACCTTCAGATAAGGAATGGTGCAGAGCCCCTGCACGCACGTAGAGTTACTCATACATTAAGGTTTATTCCCCACACTGTTGCTTCAATGACATAAAAAAAATTATTAATTTTCAGCAGGGATAAGCACTCTGTTAGGAAAATGCCATGCCCAGATGAAATAAATATGCAAAAAGCCAGAATCAAATATTCTCACCAGGCAGGTTCCCTTCTACTCTGCTGAGGTCAAACATGAAGACAAGCTGTAGGAGGTAAACCCATATCTGCTTTGCCATATGTCACCCTATCATACTTATCCTCAGACCAGTTAGCTCTTTCAAATGTCATTAAAACTGACTATATTGAAAAATACCTTAAGATCACAGCATCTGTGGTGCTCCTGACCCATGATATTTAGGTCTATAAAAGATTTTCGCCAATATGCTATAAAAGAGCAGGCACACGCTCCATCCGTAGATACGCAAGAGTTGGTCCTGCGAGGTGATGACAGCCCTCAGCTCTCATCAGCCTTAAAGCGGTGACGATACTCAGCAGCTCCCAAGATCTGCCCTGCACTAAATAAAAAGACAGTTACACGTTTAGCTCCAGATGCTGCACAAGTCTCTCCCACACAACTTATCTAACTTCTCACTGCAGCTAACAAACGCAAGGCTGATGTTATTACTACTGTACTTTTTTCATATTAATAAACAATTAAGCGAAGCCCTCGCTCACAGCACACTGCCTATTACTGCATTTGTTTTTTCATAAGGCTTTTAAACAAGTCTATGGGCTGAAACCTGTGCAAAATCTAAAGAAAAACAGCTGGGCTATTTCTCCTATAGAAAGTTACGGGAAATCGATGCTGGACTCGCTGTGTCCTAAATCACCTGGAATTCACCTATCCCTGCTCTGTGTGACATATCTGCCATCGTGGGCACTTCAGCTCACAGGTCCCATACTTTCCAGGCCAGGAGCCTGGCATTTTCACTGCAAGGTCACCAAACCTCATTCTTCTTTTTCTCCCCCCACCCCCCCCGCACACCATTCTTCTGGAAATTTGGATGAGATTTAAGCGGTATGAGATCTCAGGGGCTTTAGAAAATGCAAGGACATCCATGTGAACATTTTTATATTGGTTCATTGATTCTTCGGTGCTCATTTTCACATAGGGATTATTTCAGAAAGGACTACCAATCACATTAACGGATTAGCTCTGGCACTTCTAAAATACACACTAGCACCTCGAGTTTTCAACAAGTCTTATTTTGCAAATGGGAACCAATAAATATCAAGAAATGCTGGTTTTGGTGAAAGAACCACTATATATTTTATATACTTAACTCATTTTAGATACTATCAACTCCGATTAATATGCATGATGCTGAAGGAGAAGCCACCAACTTGACTGCATTAGGCTGCTGCGAATCACTCACCCTACAACTTCATGGTGGTCTAAGAGCAGAGTTTACAATTAAGACCTACATCCAGCTCAGGCGGCTGAGGAAAACACTGAACGCTGGCACAAAACCCGCCGGCAGCACAATCAAAAGCAGAGACGTTGGAAAGGTTAGGGTTCATTTTAAGGGTACCATTCCCTGCTCCACATTACCAACGATGCCTCTTGTAGAAGGAAAACCATTTAGAGCGAGATGCAGGTATTAAGCTTGTGGCAGAGATTTGTTCTCAGGATTTCCAGGGATACCCACGGGCTCAGCTGGATGGCACAAGCTGGAGCCCATCTCCTTCAGCTACTGCTCTCCCCCACTGCAATGCCATCCCTACGCAACAATAGCTGCTGTCTCAGTGTTATACCAACAGATTTAGGAAATGAGTGGCTAATGAAACAAGTAACAAGATGGAGAGTTAAATTCCCAGGGGATCTGGCCATCTGCAGCGGAATTTAGGTGCAATGCATCCATTCAAAATCTAGCACAATACTGAAAATAGCTACAAGACCATCCAGGGATTGCTTCCTGTAAAATACAGAAAGCATCACAGCGCAGGTGCAGGATTTGGGTCTAGTTCCCTAGTTTAAAGTGGCTACGGTTTCAGTTCACCTATTATCAAAATGAATTTAATAATTTATAAAGCGTTTGCACCTGCCATCTCTAACCGAGGACTGGTTTTTCATTGTGTTATAGACTGCTGGATATGCTTGTACCAAATTACATGAGACTTTACCTCTGTTTAGTAACGTGCAAGAGGCCTACTGCTGACAAAAATCTCCTCAGGCTAACACGGAATAAAAAAGATTGCTCCTATGCCCAAGTTCATACAGCCTAATTTAACAGAGGTTTAGGCATACTTCTGCAACAGACCTATTACAAATCACAAAGTTCATTAATTTTCAAGTACCACCAAAAAAAAAAAAGACAATCTTTGTGCAACTTGTTACACCTTTCTCCTTAAACCCTTCTTGAACAACAACAACAACAGATTAATTCTGTAATATTAGATTTAAAAGATCTGAATGAAATTACAAAGAAGGCATGGCATACAGATGTCTTCACTTCCCCAGCAGGCTTGGTTCTCATCTACCCCATGGAAATTTGGCTAGAGGAGCTGTGATTTTCATCTATGGGAAAACAGAGTTGCACTAAAAGTCTTTTTGCTTCTCTTGCAACTTACAGAACACAATGCTGTGTGTGTCTGCTTTGTCCTATACATTAGAGATGTGTACATCTCAATTATTTGTTTGCTCAAGAGACTTTTCCAAATAGAGAGCAAAGGCTGGCTGAACATTACCTCTCTAAGGGCCGTGTAACTCATTCAAATAACACACATGGGCTTTGCAACATGAGATGAAGCCACAAGCCATCAGCTACGCAAGAAGCATGGAGCGATGTATGTCATTAACCACGTATCTTGCTAGATTATTACTGCTCCAGTAAATAATAATTCCTGCACCTATTACGTTAAAAATCCCAGATACAGAGACTTGTCCAAGGAGAATAGAGTGACCTTTGCTCTCCCACGCACCTCACATCACCTGCTCGTACTCCAACGCTTTAACTCTTCGCTTTTCCACCCTCCCGTTGTCCAAAATTACACTGCTCTTTTTCCTCAGACAGGATCTCCCCAAGGTTTCTATTAGTGCAACCACAGGGACCTGCTGCTCAGCAAAATCCAGCTGCTTCCCTCCCGTCCTCCTCCCGGCCCCTCCATAGTCCGGTCCAGCAAACACTTACACATGGGAGTTTCTTAAAGCGTACAGAGAGTACTCGAGTCACATAGGACTACTCAGATACTTCCCTGTGTTCTACAGGAAGATGTAGAATAAAATAACATTGCCCTCCTAAGTTACTCACATCATGGCCGTTGCTTTCAGTTGAGGAACATGACTACACCACTATGGAACTGGAGCTGTTTCTTATTTTCTACACCGTACCCACTAGAACATTTTTACAAGCCATGAATACATGACAAATACCTTGCTTTTAGCATTCTGGGAAATGTTTTCATCTGTACAGGTGAATGGCTTAAGTAGGTATTTCTAAGGCTTCTCCATTTGCTCCTGACGACCTCAAAACGCCCCAACATTTTTTTTGGAAGAGCCTTAAGCTCAAATGTTTAGGGAAGCAAAACACTGTTTAAATTTAAAAAATGATCAGGTTTCCAACTATGAAAAAAAATCAGTTGCTGAAGTTCAAATACAAACCCATTATGGTCTGAAAGGAGGTTTCTTATTACTAAGTTCTGCTTCAGTTGCACCAAAATATTAGTTCTGGCTGGATTTTCAGCCAGTGCAAACAAGTAGAGGAAAAAAACCCCACAAAAAACCAAACAAAGCACAAACAAGGCCAGATTCAGTTCTTCATCGCCAGGAAGTGAAGTCCACAGCTAAGATTCATACAAGCTAATTGCATGACAAGATTATTCAAAACATTTCACATCTATGTAGTGGGTTTTGTCCACAAGCTTCCTAGAGAGCTTAACAAGCAATATATGAAATACAAAACCTGCATTAATTTTAACTTTAGACTAGACTAATAAAAGTCCATACTAAGTTCATTAGCATCCTCTTATCCCCCCCAACAATACGTAGTAGACACTTGACTCCACAGTAGAAACAGTAAAACCACCACCAGTGACCTTTCTAAATTCAGACAGAAGAGACTAGATTTCATTAGTACTCCTATTATGACAATAGAGCCTCTCTGTAAATTACTGGTTATTACCAAATGAAATGGTACAGAACAGATTGCTTCTGTGTGCAGCATCAGACTCGACTCTGCTGCTCAAACTCTTGTCAAGACAGGCTGCAACGGATTGATCACGCAGTGCTGGAAATAATTAATACGTTGTGGTGTTACCGAGCTTGAAATCTCACACAGAAGTTCAAGTACATTTGCTGCTTCCAGAAGATGATGATCATCAGGATCTTCTCATCATCAGCTGTGCTACCTCCCCCTTGCATGTTGAGCAAGCAGCACACGGCTGCTGTCGTTTGTTGTTGCTAATTGTTCTAGTCATCTCCCCGTCGGAGGAGGTTGAAGAGCTCTGGAAGAAGCAAGCTGTGAGGTGAGGGGCATTGCTGCTCCCTGCTCAGGATGCTCTAACTCATCCAGGACCTGCGAAGTTACAAACCAGAAGAGGGACCGGCAGACCAGGAAGCTGTGATGAGCCCTAATCACGAAGCCAGAAAAATTAGAGGCAAGCTGGTTTATTGGACCTAGAAAGGAAGGAAGACGACCCCACCCCGAAGGTAACCGGCAAACTGCCAAGGTCAACTGAAAGTTGAGAGCTATGAGAGAGCACCAAGCCAGGGGAACGCCGTTATGGTCCTTATCTTACTCTGTACTTTATTTGGGCTCTATACCCTCCAGTTTCACTTATAGGAATCATGCCAGAATACCTTCATTATTTAATACAGTTTGTCTATGTGATACTCCCAAATCACACTGCACGGCTTTTCAGGTTCGTTAACTCTCTGCACACGGGTCACGGGTACATACAAGGACAAAGGGGAAAACCATCTCATCTTGTTAAGGTTTCCCTGGATTTTCCATTCAAATAATAATAAAAAAAATCCTGGTAAGTAAAACCTTACTTTCCACACAGCAAGTTTCAGAAGGGACCATAGATGTTCAAATATTTTTATGACAGAATTATTTCCCTGGTTGACTTTTCCCTTCAGATACATCTTTTCTTTTATCTCGTCTTAGTCCTTTATCATACAATAAAGATTAATTTTGAATTTCTGCTGATTGTATGATCTTGGACTTCATGAACAAAAAACCTCTTTTATGGGAGACATTAATATTCACAGTGACAGCCCTGAACTGCTACTTTCAGAAAGGTTTAATAATTTTCTAAAACCTCTTGATTTTCTCACAATGAGTTGTATTCAGGCTAACTTTTCTACTTGTCTTGGGCTATGTCATTTACCTTGAGCCTTGTCTGGGTAATAAGCACTAGTCAAGTCCCTTATTCATTATGTCACTAATTGCAATTTCTTTTCCTATTATTTATAACAGATAACTCCGGTGCAGAGCAGAAACTTGGGAGAAAAGCGCTATGAAAGTACCTTTCCTCTTCTCTTCAGGCACTGTCCGTGCAATTCCATGCCTTTCATCCAAAAAAATGAACTTTAAAAGTAGAAAAGGTGAATTAGGAGCCTGTCATTCCAGGCTTTTCCCAGCTTGGGATTATACCCACTCCAGAGATGGCCAGGTACTCCCCCAGGGCATCAGCAACAGGGAAGAAAACTCAACTCTGAACATAAATCAAGTAGCTGCCTTTGAAGTACGGCTCCTTTTGCCAGACCACGCAAAAACATTCAAACAGAAGCTTCTTTCCCCAGAAACCTGGGGGCAGAGATAACCCCACTTCCAGACAGGGCTCCTCACAGCAGGAACCCAAGGTTAAAAAAAATTTCAAGTAAAGGGTTTCTTCGATTAAAATGTCCCATTTAAGCAGGTCATGAGCTTCTGAAGGGAGATAAAAAGCAGGTGGGAATACATATCATTGAGATGCCTCCTCCAATGTAGTCAGAACAGGTTTTGGTTTTTTTTTATTGAGCTGAAATACTTTGTTAGTAAAGATTAGAAGAAATAATTTGGGCTTGGAGACAGAAACTGGCACATACAAGTACTGTCTTATATTTAGTAAAGTTAGCTTAAAAATATGTATTTACTTGGCTGGCCTGAACCTGCGGTGCGTGGTAGAGAATTGGGATGAGGATCTCCTGCATTCAGAGGAAGCCCGCGGTGCATCCAGCCAGGACAGACAGGGAGAGCTGGAGTGGGATGAGGGCACAGACCACCGGGATGCCATGCATCATCCAGCTGCTCTTCCCCAATTGCCCCAAAGGGTAATTCTGATGACAATATAAAGCATCACAAGAGACTAAATTCAGTTTCTTTCCAAGCCATCTTTTTTCTGGCTATCACATGCATTGAGTAGCGATAGAATTAAGCTCAGCTGCTCTCTAGATGACACACCATGCTCTGAACATCAAGTCTCTGATGATTTTGTAGCGATAAAAATGCTTTGAACCACAGTCTAAATATTTTGTTCCTTAAAATATTTAATAATCCACTCATTTATTATTCTGTACTGATCAAGAGATTTCAGAGAATCACACAGTAAATTTCTGTAACAAAGTTGTTAGCACTGGGCACAGCTAACTTTCAGCAGCGCTGTTCTAGTGGCTTTGATCTCCTTTCTGTTTCATTGCCATTAGCAATACAGGCTTTTTTACTCCACCGTCATTTTTGCCCTGGTTGAGTATTGATGAGGGTAAGAGGATTACTCACGAGCTGCATCCTACCACCTGCTCTTCTGATCCTTGGCTTTCAGGGCTTTGAATACATTGTACACATACCTTGGGCTGAGTTATTACAAACACTGATAATCTTCTACTTCCTCAAGGCTTGTTTCCATCTTATTTGAAGATAGCTGTAATTAATAATCTCCTTTTAAGGTCTAATTTCTTTTTAGTTAAAGTCAACTTTCATCTCATTACTAATCTTCCTTTTATTTCAAAGGAGACTCTAAAGTTAGAGTGAACAGTCACATCTGTAGAAAATAATTACATCTGTGAAAAATATTTAATTGCATTTTTTTATACAAAAAGTTTTAGTTTTACTTCCAAATAACTATAGATCTATTCTGATATTAGTGTTCAGCAGACCCTTCACTCCTACCCCACCATTCCTCTGTGCTTGCTAACAAAAAAGCCTCTATATCCTAGTGTCAAAGGATTTTTTCATATCTCTTTGCCATTTTATTGCACTTGGATTTTTTCTACCACTTTCCCATATACTGTTCCAGACTGATGACAAATGTTTCTTTCGATCTGCAATATCTGCGGCATTGGAACAGGATCTTTTTGGTTCTGGCTTTGGTTTGATCTACATATAGAAGACAGCATCAGGTGGCAATTAATCTTCTACCTGTGCAATAAAAACCCCAATAAAATAGCATTCCTCAAGTCCATGTCTAAATGAGATGTATGAAAATGTATTCTAGTACATTTGATTGCATTCTTTTTAAACAAAGTTCTACTTCAACAAGGCAAATCAACTCAATTTATGGCCAAATGGCATCCCTTCTGACAACGGAAAAGCTTTTCTTTTCCTCCTTTCCATCTAGTTAAATTCTCTAGAGGTGCAGTTGACATTTCCTAGCTGCTTTTTGTCCTCACGTTCTCTTTAATGTCTCAAGATTACCTAGGTCCACTTTGGTGAAACAGTTAAATACCCCATTTGCTCTCTTCTTTATATAGAACAAATAATAATCTGTAGACTACGTACAGATTAACTACATCATACAAATCGCTTATTTGTAGGTCATATAGATAATTTAATACTTCTAACTGAAGAAATGGATTGACCTCAAGAGAGAGACTTACTGTTACAGTGCATGGCAGACACTCAGTGTGTACACTGCCTAAAGACCATTTCCCATCCCCAAAATGAATCTTTAGAAGCAAGGGTATGAAATTATAGTGTGCTAAAAACAATAAGAAAACCATCTGATCTATATACAGACCAAGACAACTTGATAAACTAAATACAATATTCTATATCTATTTAATATTAAGTCCTGGACAGAAATTCAAATCCCCCTTTCCGCTGTTCCACCATCTTAGTGAAGTTGTACGGTATTTCACCAGGAAGAGACTCAGCAACCCTCCCCCCCCGCCCCCCCCCCAAATTATGCATGCAATTTCTTACATTTCAATCTTCTATAAGATTAAATGTGTCACATCAAAAATTGTCATTGACCTGAAGCTGACTGGTTATCTGCTACGAAGGTGGTATTTTAATTACCAAAGTTAATTACCATCTCCATGGAATGCAATTTCCTAACTTCATGCCGTTGTAAAATAGGAAATGGAAAGTACAAACGGTGCAGAATCCACAGAAGGTCTACACAAAGGCTTCTGTATGACTAATTGGTCTGAAATTTAATCAGTTAAATTTCTGTTTCATGTTCCTTTGATAAGATTATCTTAATTACTTTTTACAGCATCTAAGTAGGAGAAATAAAGGAAAAAACCCTATCTGCTGAAGGGGAAAAACTAATTCATAAGTCTAAAGGGAGAAAGGAAAATAAGGGGAGGGGGAATACACATCTGTTGATTAGGCTACATAAAGCTCAAATCTTATACTTCCAATGCTTCATGTTTCTAAATAGTCATGAATATACTGAACTCTTCAGAACTTTGAACTTAATCAAATGGCACAAGTTTTTTTAGCCCTTGTCTTCTCTAAAAGGCTTCACATGTGAACTGGTTATACACAAATATGCCAAAATAAGGGCAAGGATCGTATGTCCCATCAGCTCCAACACTGCCCTTGTGAAGTACTAATACTGTTCTGACATTTTATACATTTTATACGGTGGCTGTAGAGGCTTTACCGTCAAGAGAAAAAAAGCAAGCTGGCATGGCACGGCAAACAAGAGCTTCCCTCACACCTGGCCCCGGAGAGTCGCTGAGCAGGGAAATGCTCTAGGATTATGTGATTAGAAACAAAAAATCCAAGCCCACGTGAGAACAGTTTTGAGCTCCCACTTGCAAATTGTACTGTAAGCGTGTGCGTCCTGACCCCGCTGGACCAGGACTAAAGCATTCCCCGGCAGACCACCGCTGTCCTCCCGCACTGCGAGCCCTTGGACTGTGCTCTGGATGGGACCACCACGCGTGATCCCATTACGTCATTGCAGTATTATTTTAGAAGTGATTTGCGATCATTTCTCCAAACTCAACTCAGCAAACTGCAGATTTGTTATTCAGACACGGACTAAGCCACCAGGCACCGGTTCACCCGTGCTCATAGCGTGCTTTAGAAGACCTCTGCAGATTAATTTCCCTCTCCTTAAAAACCCAACTGCTTTACAAGCTTCTGATTTTGACAATATGTTTTGTTCTCTAGTCAGATATGAGCTCTTGTGTTTACATACTTAGTGGTATGTAAAAGCTGTTCATTTTTAATTTGATAGAAGAGGTTCAGTGTTTCCAAATGTAAGTTTTTGATAAATGTGATTTCTGTGAGATTAAAACAGAGCAAAATTAATGTCTGTACTTATTTTGTTTCAATTATGTCAACACTTCATTTGCATAAAATATTGTTTTCATTCCTCTTTAGTGCAACACACAATAAAGCTTTGTATTTTCAATTTATCTAGATGAACAAATATGAAGGTTCTGCCGCAGTGTGGAGAATCTTGTTTAAGAGTAATTTCAGCTGAAAATCAAGATTTTGGACTGCCAGAACTTCTCTTACAACAGAATTCTGGTTTTTTCAGATAACTCTTAACTTATTTTAAGTCTGTACTTTTTTAGGCAAATAGTCACTTGAAGTCTGTCTGTTCAATATTACTGCAGGTCTCATCCTGTTATTGTTTTCTTCTGCGGTAGAAATAATACATTGCATTATTAGCAGTGAGATAAGTTTCTATTTAAAAAGATCAGACAAAAATGAAAACCAAAAGATGCCTTATCCAAATCCTCTGAACTCAAAGGGCTGTTTTCACCCATACTCATGGATACTGAACAAGGTCCTCTCTCTCTCTCTGCAATTAAATGAAGACTCTGAACCGACTGAAGTTTAATTACACTTTCAGATGTGTCCACAAGAGCAAACTGGAAATGACAAGAGATACATTGTGATCACAAACTTTTGCTCCTTCAGTCCTAGAAATGAAGGAGAGAGGAGGCCTTTGAAATGTTACATTATAAAATTTATTCAAAAAAAAAATTGAATCCTGGAGGTGTCTGAGCCTCCTCATCCTCATGGGATTTCTGGTCCCTGTGATAATTAACAAAGAAATGCACTTAAATGGAAGCCACCTTTCTTGTTGCTGTCCACAAGCAATTTATGAATTGGATAAAATTGCTACAGCTAAATGTTTCAAATAAGCTGGCAATCCCGCTGTTTTCTAGCACTGCTCTCAGATATTTTGATTCTCCAGACACGTAAAAGACAGGAGTTATGCATTAATTATCATGCAATATTCTTAATCAACATCAACTATAAAATTCTTAGTCAAGCTCTTGATCACAAACTTAATCATGCCTAGCCCAAACTGATTCAGCCTGTTAAGTGGGATTCATTAAAAAGGCTCTGCTATCATATCATCAGACACTTTCCAGATATGATACTTTTTTAGTAACAAACAACATCCAGTTGAAGCAATCACTACAGGGGCAAAGACAGCATTTAATTAAATAGGATGGACATTTGGCTTCACATGAGCTAAACAGCTGTACAAGAAAGAGAAATCTAATGCGCCAGCTCCCTTGTTTATGTATTATGAGCTATTTCTGAAGATCCTCGTAATACCTACTGGTCTACTAAAGAGAGTAGAAAACTGATGAAGAAGAATAGTCAGGAAAAATTAAAATATATTTTTTTGCAGTTGTAAAAGGTAACAAGTCATTGTCAGGGTAAGCAGTAATTGGAAGAGTAATTACAGCTCCCTTGGGGTGTTTATGCACATCTCACTCTAGCTAGTTTAAATACTGAGCTTCGTTTGCAATGTACTCTCATCTTGTTTAACCATACAACGGCTCTCAGCAACAGTGAGGGTGGCTCGGAGCTCCCAGGGCTGCCCTTCACAACCTACGCAACTGTAATTGTGTTTTCCGCTACTGGAATAGTCCCTGGTCCCTCTATACATTAGAGCTGAACACCCTGGATCAAAATACCAGGCTACCTGTCACACAGGATCAGTGTGATGTGTGTATTCTGGAAGAATTTACTATCAAATAAATTTCTGTTTCCCCCCCGAGTTTTATGTAGGCACAGGGAAAAGGACAGGGAGGTAGCATTACTTTTGATCACTTGGTATCTGAAAGGATGAATTCCGTATTACTAACATAAGGTCAGTCAAAATGCACAGATGGATAGTCAAAATACACATTGGGGTAAGAAGAAATTCAGACATTTTTTCTTCTATCAAATGCAAGTAGATAAGTCTTCTTGATGGACAGTTTGGAAATCCAGGCTGACTGTTCTGTAAATCACCACAGTCCATAAAATAATGCTAGGATAAGGTATCCATTATGACAAGTAAGTACTTAATAAAACTTTGAATTGGTTTTTTCTATATCTCAGGAAAAGACAAAAAGGCATCAGAAAAAAAAAAATCACAGTATGTTGACAACTGAGAAATTTCCATTCATCCAACACATGATATGTTCTAAATAGAAGTGAATTCCTTGGACAATTATGAATGACTGGTTACTATCTGAGAAACAATCCTTTTAACATTCATTAAAAGATTTATGTCACTCAGAAGTTGTAGAACAAACGGAATTTGCAGTCTTTGAAAATTAAATGCAAGCTTGTACCTGATTTATTACAGAGATGTTGTAATCAATAATAGAATTGAAGCTTAAAAGCACAAGGTCTCATCTGACAGTAGAGCATCTTCTTCATCTGCCCTCCCTGCAACAGCTAACTTCTGATCCATGGCATCTTTGGTAATAAGAACCACTTTCTGCCAAAGAAGAGACATCTCTTCCTATCGATTTTTTTTTTTTTTTTGCACCAAGTACCTAGGTAGATTTAATAGTGCTCTTCCACTCTGTTTTGTATGTGCACAGAATCTAATTTCACTTTCTAAGCTGTATCTTTTATCAAAAGAAAAATGGGTTTGAACTGGCACTCAGGAAGCACTATCTCCAAAGATCATCCATCAGTTACCCTGGTTAATTAACTAATGCATAACTTTTCTTTATTGATGACAAAGCCTGGTGACTTTGATCTTTCAGGTCCCAATCAGATGGATATTTGCTATTTTTATCATTAAGGCTTCCTACTTGGTAGGGTCTCACAGGATCTTCAAGGTAAAATTCAGGTTTCTTTGTATGTGGCCATTCGATTTGCCTGGTTGTGCTTTACTTCCACACCTTCCAACACCAGCGCAGGAGTTTCCTTTCAAACACCACACGGGTACGTTTGCCTGCTACATCCCATAAACCTGTTTTCCACCTCCTGCTTTCCACCATAGCTCCATGCAGTACAGTAATGTTAACTGGGACACAGGGTCTCCCAAGCAGCAAGTCCCTGTCCCTGCGGGAAGACCCCCAGAGGAAGCAGATGACATTTTCTTATCCGATAACTAGGCAGGTGTATTGGGTTTGTGTGGCAAGGTTTGGTAGTGGGGGGGCTACAGGGGTGGCTTCTGTCAGAAGCCGCTGGAAGCTTCCCCCATGTCCGACAGAGCCAACGCCAGCCAGCTCCGAGACGGACCCGCCGCTGGCTGAGGCTGAGCCCATCAGCAACGGTGGTAGCACCTCTGGGGTAATGTATTTAAGAAGGGGGAAAAAAAAAAAAGTTGCTGGGGCACAGAAACTGCAGCCAGAGAGAGGAGTGAGAACATGTGAGAGCAACAGCCCTGCAGACCCCCAGGTCAGTGAAGGAGGGGGAGGAGATGCTCCAGGTGCCGGAGTAGAGATTCCCCTGCAGCCCCTGGGGAAGACCACGGTGAGGCAGGCTGTCCCCCTGCAGCCCAGGGAGGTCCACGGGGGAGCAGGTGGGTGCCCGAAGGAGGCTGTGACCCCGTGGGAACCCCGCGCTGGAGCAGGCTCCTGGCAGGACCTGTGGCTCTGTGGAGAGAGGAGCCCACGCTGGAGCAGGTTTTTTGGCAGCACTTGTGACCCCATGGGGGACCCACGCTGGAGCAGGCTGTGCCTGAAGGACTGCAGCCCGTGGGAAGGACCCACGCTGGAGCAGTTCATGGAGGACTGTCTCCCGTGGGAGGGACCCCACGCTGGAGCAGGGAAAGAGGGAGGAGCCCTCCCCCTGAGGAGGAAGGAGCAGCAGAGACAACGTGTGATGAACGGACCCCGGCCCAACGCCCATTGCCCGTCCCCCTGCGCCACTGGGAGGAGAAGGTGGAGAAAACCGGGAGTGGAGTTAAGCACAGGAAAAAGGGAGGGGTGGGGGAAAGGTGTTTTAAGATTTGGGTTTTATTTCTCATTATCCTACTCTGATTTGATTGGTAGTAAATTAAATTAATTTTCCCTAAGTCAAGCCTGTTTTGCCCGTGACAGCAGTTGGTTGAGTGATCTCTCCCTGTCCTTATCTCGACCCATGAGCCTTTCATTATATTTTCTCTCCCCTGCCCAGCCGAGGAGGGCAGTGATAGAGCAGCTTTTGTGGGCACCTGGCTTCCAGCCAGGGTCAACCCACCGCAGCAGGTTAAGTGTACAACATCTTCCACTTGTGGGCTGACCTTCAGCGAAGACTCGAGGGCCAGTTGCATATCACTGATCTACAACTCAGCAGGTAATATGCTTCATTAACAAAAAGGTCTGATTAACCAGAAAATGTCGCACAGAAGAGTTAACCTCTCTTTCCTGGACAATGCGACAAAAGCTGTAGCTACCTTTATATCTAGAGATCTGGACATCAAACCTCACGTTAAAAGAAGAAAAAAGATGACATTTAAAAGATGATACTTAGGGGGAAATTTTTGAAATCATGCACGGAATGCTTCTTATGGAATAAGAAAATTATTTTCAGAGTAATGAGTAAAATGAAATTACCGCTGCACTCTTCTCCTTCAAAGGAAGTTCTTTAACTGATAAGTACTGTGATTGAAATTTCATTATTTCAGAAGTTTGTATTGTTCAAATACATCTCATCCATACTGTAAGTTAAAACTTCTTGTGCCTCTATGTGCTATATATAGATACGCAGTGCACAGAACAGATATATGCAGGAATGTCACGTATCTAAACTTTCTGCACTATAACCTCACTAACAGGCAGCCCCCCTAAAAATGAACAGTGTATTAGCATGCCATGCATTAGTCTGCAGCACTAGCATATTTATGGTTATTCGAAAGTATTCAAATATATTGCATTTTAACCTTAAGCAGGAAGTTTACTTTTACTAATTACTGCAGAAATTTCAGAACTTTTTCCATATCTTTTTCTCCAAAAATAACTTTAACCTTCCTCCATATCTCCAAAACATCCCCAAATTTTTACACTGCTAGCCACAGCATTCTTGTGTTCTGCCAAGCCCCGTGCATCCATGCTGCCATGCAACAGTGGGGTTGGGGGCTGGTTCCCACAACGGGTGGCAAACTGGGCTCCCACACGACTCACCAGGAGCACGCTGGCTCCTCAGCTCCAGCCCAAGACCCACCTCAACCACAATTCCTTGGGAGCTCTGACGTTGGACTAAAAATAGGGCAAGGTTTTTTTTCTGTACAGCTTTCTCAGGTGATTGGCAGCCCATGCTGATCAACCCAACCACATTACTGCTGCTTATATTCGGCACAGTCTTTTTCTTCTAAAATGCATGTCTAATTCATAGAATCATTTAGGTTGGAAAAGACCTGTAAGATCGAGTCCAACCATCAACGTAGCACTGCCAAGTCCACCACTAACCCATGTCCCTAAGCACCACATCTACACGTCTTCTAAATACCTACAGGGATGGTGACTCCACCACGTCCCTGGGCAGCCTGTTCCAATGCTTGACAACCCTTTCAGTGAAGAAATTTTTCCTAATATCCAATGAAAACCTCCCTGGCACAACTTCAGGCCATTTTCTCTTGTCCTATCACTTGGTACTTGGGAGAAGAGACCAGCACCCACCTCACCACAACTGCTTTTCGGGTAGTTGCAGAGAGCGATAAGGTCTCCCCTCAACCTCCTTTTCTCCAGACTAAACCACCCCAGTTCCCTCAGCTGCTCCTCGTAAGACTTGTGCTCCAGACCCTTCACCAGCTTTGTTGCTCTTCTCTGGACACGCTCCAGCACCTCAAGGTCTTCCTTGTTGTGAGGGACCCAAAACCAAACACAGAACTCGAGGTGCAGCCTCACCAGTGGCCAGTACAGGGGGACGATCACTGCCCTGCTCCTGCTGGCCACACTATTTGCTCTTAAAAGCGTTCATGGCTACAGCTCCTACTGTACCTCTGCCAACACACAGTAATTAGCCTAAGTATTTTCTCTCTGTTTTTTAGGGTACCATCTCTTCCTGGCTTCAACTAAGTTCCCCCCCCCCAGAGTTATGTAAGGTATGAAATATTTAATCAAATTCAGCTCCATGCAAGAAAAATCAACTAACAAGGTAACAAAGCATACAATTAAAAATGGAGATAGGAAACTGGGTTAAATTCTCATTCCTGTAAATTTGGTTCATGCAAAAGCAGAATTTGACCTCACATAATTAAGAGCACACCAGCAAATACAGTGCTTAGAAAAGTATTTCTAAACAAATTAGAAATACGCTTTCAAGAATTTTTTTTAAAAGGTAAAACCCAGTGACATTCATACTTAACTCATTAATCTTAAAAAAATATTTAAAAGATATTGTTCATCATAGAGTAATTAAGAGACTGCCATTAGTCGCAACCTTCTTAGGGATACCTAAATTTTCTCAAAGACATCTGGAAATGCAATTAGTTACTCAAGTACACAGTGGTACTTACCAGATCCTCAGCAATGCCAGACTGGCCAAATATTGCATTCTAACAGCAGGATAAGACGTGTATTCAAGATCTCTTTCTACATAATATTTTATAAAATGTGAACATGTGAACCATTTTCTTCTATAGTTCTCAGAAACCCCTGACTGGTGTGATACCCATGCAGATCAGAAGTCTAGGACACTGGGAAGATCTGCTCTGGGAGTACAACGGTAGAAAAGAGTAGAATAAATTTCTCTCTGCTTATCTCCAGGCCAGGAGATCATTTATTCCCAGCACATTTTTGCTTACAAACATGCCAATATACTTCAAAATAGTTCTTTCTTTTATTGAAATCCAGTCTGTTAGCTTGGGTACATTTAATGTTAAAACACTGTATTATCACCTTAAATTCCAGGCAGCTTCAGAAAGTCCAGTGGTGTTAGATTAGTTCTTTAACACCTATATAAGTTTTCTATAGGAAGGAAAGATCATTTGGATATGAAAAAGTCTGTGTTTGCTTCCAGAATGCCTATTAACTTTGCCTGGTTAAGACCATCTGCACACTGGAAGCTATTGGAATACAAGAGGAAGGAGAGATCATTTAAATACATTCACTTTTCTTCAATACCTAGTTTAGTATGTTTGGGGCTTTAATCTGGCTGCCTAATACCAGCAAGGAAATGGTCACTTTATTCCTATCATTACCACAATGAATAAAAATCAACCTCAGAGACTACAAATTCCTTCTCCACTGTAAGTAAACAACAAAGCTTAACAGGCTAGAGAGATATCAGGAGATAATCACATCCTTGGGACATTTAACAGGCATGATAAGTACCACTGCCAGAATATGATTATCTTCTGATAACAAGAAACCCTGGAGTTTTCACGCTGCTACAGAAAACTCATTACTGGGATGAAAACCTGTATTTATTGTTCCTGAATACAGAGCTGGCAGCTGAGACCTATGTGCAGCGGTTGCAGCGGAGTGGTTCGTTTCATGGCACAAGCTCTTGAGGTGACTACCCAGGTGCTGAGTTGACCCCTTTGGTTATCCTGACCTAAAACTGCATAGGACACAGAGAAATGAGCTTGCACAGCATTTAACCTCCTCCCTTGAGCTCCACTGATTGACTGAGATGCAACCACTTCTAAGGAGAATGAAGTTGTATCTGACCATCAAAAAAAAAAAATTCCACAAAAAAATAATCATTATAGGAATATAGGATGGCCTTGTGGCTAAGAAAAAAAACAACCCCAAACTCCTCACAAATTCTATCACCATATTTTCCCCAGAGGCCTTTGGAAGTGTGTAATTTCTCAACCCTCTTACAATAAGGATATAAATAATAAGCCTGTATGTGGAATGGTCTTCCTTTCCTGCCAACACAGCCTCAGTTCCAAAAGGAAACCCAATTCCTGCCAAGGCACCCTCTGCTCCAAAAATAAAACCAGTCTGTTTTGGGACAACCTCCTCCTCCAGAAACTTTCTGTGACTGAATGAAGGTCATCTGTTCCAGGATAGCCATTCCCTCAGATGCTTTAAAGTACATTAATGGGGTTTTTGCTATTGATTAACTTGGCACGGAGGGTATTCCTGTGATGTCTCATCCCCCATGCCCAGTTCTGGGCTCCCCAGTACCAGAGAGACTGGAGTGAGGCAAGCAAAGGGCCATGAAGACAGCTGGGGGCTTGGAGCATCTCACACAAGAAGAGGTTGAGAGACCTGGGTCTGCTCAGCCTGGAGAAGGGAAGGCTCAGCTGAGATCGTATTTGGGGGGCAATTGTAGAGACAGAACCAAACTCGTCCCATCAGTACCTTTAAACATAAGAAAACACTTTTTTTTTCCTGTGAGGGTGACTGGAACAGGTCACCCAAAGAGGTTGTGGCTTCTCCATCCTTGGGAGATGCTCAAAACCCAACTGGACACAGCCCTGGGCAACCTGCTCTGGCTGCTCCAGCTCTGATCTGGGTCGGACTGGGTGGTCTCTGGCCATTCTTTAATACACTTCAAAGATATTTTTCCCAATGAAAACCAAAATGTATGTTTGTGGGGAAAAAAAGAGGTTTTGTTTTGATAAATTGATCTTTTCAAATTAAAAACACTGCCGAAGAATTCCCACTCACAGACATTTAAGCATAGCTTGAGGTGTTCAGACAGGGCTTCTCTTTCCCCACCTGCTACCAGCCTCACCACCTATAGACACAAACGGAAAGACGACCTAGCTCAGTGCCTTCAGTTTCTTGCCAGAATCAAAATCAGATTTAAGGACTAGATAACTTCCACACAGTCAGTACTATTTTGTCCTACCAATTCAATTTCACTCAGCAAAATGTCAAGTGTATATATCTGGACAAGAGGTTTCTGCATCATAATCTTCTCTCGTAAGTACTTGAAAGCACTTGGACTCCTACCTCTCTGGGTGACAAAGGCATGAATTTACCTGCAGAGAAATGCCCTCTCTCCTCTTCTCTTCGAGGATGTTATTCCCTTCCTAGAGCCCCAGCCTACTGAACTGGTATGACTAAAGTGGTTTTATTTTTACTTACAAGTTCTGTATTTCATTTGTATTTGGTTTTTCCAATAGTAAACCCATCAACCAAAAAGACGTCCCCCTTGCAGCTGCGGGGAAAGAGCTTTTCTTCTAAAACAAGGGAAGAAAGAAAAGCAAACCAGGCTTCGTTCACCAGCAGCGCAGAGTGCCTCTAATAAGAATCCGTCAATCCACATCCTATTTTCTCCCACATCTTTGTGTCACACCACTGCTGATTAAGGTGTCACTTCACACAATACAGAGATACTGTAAATTGGGAACATGATAATTCTGCAGGTATCTACCTGCCCTCTCACATAACAAAAACCTAGCTTGATCTTTTTTTCCACAGGTAGCAAGTAAATCTAGGTAATGCCCAAACTGCTCATAAGGACCACCGGCCAGATTATCACTGTGAACAAGATCATTCAATACTCTATTATAATAGATTACTTTTCTTACTCAAATTTAGGCTTGCACAAATTAAGTCCTAAACACCAAAACCAAAGAGATTTGGTAAACAAATCTAATAAAACTGTTGGATTTTTTTTTTTTTTACTTTTCCTAACCCAAGAGCAGTCTTTTTCTAATCCTAAAGCTTTACCCTCAGCACTTCCCCCCCCCAAAAAAAATGTAAACAGCATTATGTTTTAGAATTGGCAAGTCATTTATACTTCAGGCATGATTAGCCAAAAACATTTCTATATATTCATATATGATATACAAAATGGGCCTGATGCTGTTTATATGGAAGGTATGTTGTCTACTATAGCTTCCTTCCTAATTGACAGAAGAATGAATAAGCAGCCCAATTTTTATCATCCTACATATTTTACTCAAGGCATTACGGTAAATATTACAGTCTAGTCCATGTTGAAAACATGCCCACCATATGAGAACCTTGACAGTCCAATAAAATGCTCTTCAGAAAAAACAAATCGTGTAGAGCTCTAGTTATATGTCAAAGATTTAAGATACACCCATGCAGGACAGCAATTTCAAAAGTGGAAGTGGAAGAAGTTGGCTTGTTCCCTACTCTTGCAAAATGTTTTTCTGATTCCAAGTGAATTACTGCTAATTACTGCCATGAAGAACACAGATAGGCAGATCTCTCTGCCTGTGTTTACGGAAAGCTCACTGCACTAATCCAAATGACAAATGAAAGTTTTCCACAATATTTTAGAAAGATAATTGTGCCATCTGGGAAGCTATGTCACAGCTGTATAAGAGTGAGCAGGCCCCAAGATGTGTAACAACTCCTTCTGTGCTGAATTAATTTCAGCTAATATATTAATCTTGGATTTTTAAATTTTTCTTCTTTTTTTTTTTTTAAGAACATCCTGGGACTTGTAGCATTTTAACAGGGCTGTCTGAATATGCATCAAATGACTTCTCTCAAACAGGAATATACAAGCATGATTTATATAAGCACAAAAGTCCATGCACACATTTGCATGTACTTTTTGGTGAATTGAGAAAAGAATCAAGCAGGCAATGTGGTTGCCAAAAGAAATGCAGCAGGGAAGGATCTCCTCAACACTGTAGTCAAGCTTTCTGCAAATGTATTATTTATTTCTGCTTTTATTATACATATGATACCAGAAGTACATCTGTATCTCTTCACAAGATCATTATCAGGGAACTACAAATCAAATCTCATTTTGTCAGTACCGGTTTCTTTATTCCTGCAGCTCCATGCCATTGCTTCTGTCCTTTATAAAAAGGGGATAAGAGAAGAACTTAAGAATATACAATATCTCCCAAACTATATGGACCATTATGTAGGGACACCTGTATTATCAAATGAAATATAGAGTTTCTTATTAATACTACATTTAGATAGACCTCAATAAAAATGTACACGGAGAATATCCATGCGTTCTCTCAAGTTTATTCAAGTGTACAGTAGTTACCAGAGAGCCCAACTAGATTCTACACTGAGCTTACTTTTATTTTTTTTCTACCTTTTTTGGCAATTCCCCTACTTTAATATCTTTACCATTGACTACAACTATCACCTCGTCTCAAAATACACCTTTTAATGCTTGCAGGCCTGCTCATTCAGCCCCAACACCAGACGACAACCTGCCTCCTCTTAGAGCCATTATTAAGGTCCCAACACCTGAACATCTTTCTAACTGGAGGTCAATAGCTTCAACTACAACCAATGTTATTTTCTTTCAATTTTCAAATAGCAGTAGATATCCTCCAAACTTAAAACTAACAAAAGAAATAGGAAGAGATACTGGAAGATACTGACTTTGTATGGACTCCACTCCCTGAATCCACAAGTCAGCTCCAAAAAATATTAAAGTGATCAGAGAAAGAAAGTTTGTCGGAATGTGCTGCTTTATCAGCTGACAAACCTAGTGCCCTATTGAAAGGGTAAAGTGAGCCCAACATAACCAATGTTTTTCAGCTGGGGGGGGGGGGGGGGGGATGAAACCATTTTGATTCATATAATTCTTGAGAGATACCTTCAAAATTAGGAAGGACTCCAAGGCAGAACCAAGCGTATAGTATGCCTACAGCTATCTTTAGGATACCTTTGAGCAAATCCAGACACTTGCAACACCATCGTAAATGTTAGAGCTACCAGAACCATTACTCTCTGAAAGCTGTATGACAGACTGTAGCAGCAGATTTGTTTTTATGAAAAGAAATATACAAAGATTATTAAAGTTAATTACTTTTCCACTTACACAGACAGTTTCAGCTTATGTTGTAGAAATGAAAGTTCCTATTTGCAAGCCATATTAATCTAAAATTCTCGTAACAGATTATAAGCCACAATTTATTTCTGAAAGATTCCAGGCATTAGCACAAGATTAGGTAGTGAACATTATCCCCAGACAATGGCGAGGTATAGAAAGCCACACCAACTTCAAAAAGGCTTTTGCAAAAATCAGTGGAGCCGTAAATCGCGCTCTTGGCACAACCTGCACCTCGATTTTTCTCCCACAGAAAATACATTGAGAAGATTTCTCTATATGTGACACTGAAGCAGCTTAAATGTAACTAGACCAGCCCTAAAAATACATCTCTCTCTCTACCCGAGAGCAAAATCAGGGAATTACATCTAACCAGGCACTCTCAGCTATTCAGAATTTGGCAGGAAGTCTTAGTGAAAATGCCAAAAGGGACTTTCTCCCAAGGGCTGGGGCTCATCGTCGCTGTTTCCTATTCAAACAGAGGGAAAGCCCCATGGCTATTAACTACTTTGTGAAGAAAGTAATACTGTGTTAGAAGCCACAACGCACTAAAAGCTCCAGTGATGCGAGGATATGATCAGGAGCATTCTGTGCAGGAGCCCATAAGAAACCGGGGACACTAAGGTATAAAACCAGCATAAACTGCTATAAGGAACTTGGCATTTACATTGAGTTCTTATTAAGACAAACCCACAGCAGCTGGGATGAATCAGTACACGATGACAATTTAATACATATGAGAGTAGGAGGATTACATGTCACACTGGGACCATGAAATTTCCATATTGGGACCTTTAAACTTGCCTTTCAACAGCTGCAGCTCATATCGCAACACTCATTTTAATCCATTATTCTCCATGTGGTGCCATGTAAAGGCACACAACGAAGCACCAGAGCTACACTTCCAAGACCTTATAAATCTCAAGCCATTTGGTCCCAGCAGACCAAGCCATAGGAGCACGGTGGTCCCTGAAGCCAGCCTTGCACCATCGTCCCACAAACACCCATGGAAAAACCCTCATGGATTTTGAGTGAGACGCTTAAAGCGAACACTGGACAGGAGCAGCAGCCCTTCACATCCCCTTAGTTATACCGAGTAACTCATCAGTGTAATGAGACATCACAAGCAGCCTGCTTCAGACAGACTTTATTTGCTTCTGTACTCGTTTTTCCTCTTCATATCCAGATTTAGGGCCAAGCTGGTGCTCATGGGTTTAGTTTCACAGCAGGCTTTTTCAACACCAAACCCTAAAAGGGAATAATCAGAATTTGACGCGCGCTCATGAAATCAAAACGGAAAGGCCAGTTTCCCTGGTGCTTGAGCGCTTGTCAAAAAAAGCAGGCGTGCTTCTTGCGAGAGCTGCCTTGACCAGGAATAATATCTCTGCTCGTCAAGCCCAGGTTCCCACGCTCAGTGCGGCCGCATCGGGAGGTGAATCCCAGCAAGATCCAGCGACCCGACACGCTGCCCAACCCTTCAGCCTTTCCATTTCTTTTGATTTTAGCCAATTCCCCCCCCCCCCACAACCACCCTTTAAACCAGGTGCCAATAAAATTTATTGAAATGTGACAGCAGCAGAATAGAGAAATGCAAGGGTTTAGAGACTTTCAAGCACAGCTGGGAGAGAAAGGCTCTTGGGTGACCCTTGCAGGAACCTGCTGAAGACAACCAGAGCCTGCACAGGAGAAATATCCTAAGTGACAGGTCTATAGAAAATTTGTAATTAAAGACTGTATTAGTTTGCAGAAATATACTGCAACTGAAATGCAGTCACTTAGGCAAAATTTCTAACCTTTTTTTTTTTTTTTGGCTTTGCAAATCCTTTAAAGTTATTTTGACAGTTCTTTGTGTATGTATAAAACTTTAACGGGGGGGGGGAAAACGCTAATTCATGCAGAACAAGTAGGTAGATAATGTTCTTATCTAGTCAGTAGGAATGTTTAGTGCCTTTTTTATAAAAACATGCTCAGAACATCCTACAAAAAGGACCAATTAACCGCAGATTTGTGCATTTGTTCTGAGCAGTAGCATTGATAATTTGAAAACACAGTGGTATGCACAGAGCTGAATTCATACTGATAATTGCTTCAGTATAATTTATGTCAGTAGGTGCTACAGAAGGAGTATGGTATACTAGCAGATAATAATACAGTAAATTAAAAATAGAATTTGCATAAAATTAACGTACCATTAAACTTCTCAATATTGATAGAAGTACATTGTGAAGGTCAGCAGCAAGAACTAAAATCCCTAGATATACGCCACTTTACTAACATGTGAAGAGTCATCTGAAAACCGCAGTGTGGAAGTTTCAGAGCAAAGATGAGCAAGAGGTCACGGCGCCAGACCAGAAGTCAGACTCGGACCTGGTGTAATTCCATTAACTTCAGGGAAATTGCATCAGGCTCCACCAGAGATGCTGAATTTGGCACCAGTTCTGTGAAACGTACACTGAATAAATGCACAGAATTTTCTGCTTCCTGCTGGCTTGTTCAAGTTGCCTTGTTTTTACTAAGTTGTTACAAAAGTCAGTGTTATTTGGATTTGGAAACATTAGAAAAATGATAATACTGATTTAAGATAAAGCATGTTTATTCATTAATCTCAAATGCAACTATTTCCTACAATGTAAAACATTATATATAGTTATTCCTCTATTTTTCCATCACTGAATTTAAAAAAAAATTCAAGTGTACTGAAACACCATCTGAAAAGTGTATTTCTTTTTTAAAACCACATGGTCATGAGGGGCGATCACACTTCTCTGCTAAATCACTTTGCACTTCCTATAGAGGAACCATTTTTGGTTCACTAAGTTTTTCCTAGAAAGAGACCAAGAAATAAATATTATGCTAAGAGAGAGTCTACCCATTAATGTAGACAGAAGAGGAAAAAAGAGACAGATCAACTAATATATTCCCTACAGGGCTTCTAAATCATGATGGTTCCAGGAGAAAGAGTGAGCTTCTCACCAAGGCTGGAGCCCACATTCACAAAGTGGGTGGCTCAGGATTTTATACTGAAAAGATAGTGAATATTCTTTCATTTATAAACACTTCCATCAATATATTTTATTCTATACTTGAATACCCCTATAGAAAGTCCGATGCAATTACTAGGATAAGACTAAAAAAAATCTTTAGAAGATATCTGGAATACAGACTATTAGAGTAAGAAAAGGCTCTACCAAAAGTAACTAAGAAGGTTGCAAAACAGTATAAAAGAACAGATTTGGGTGAAGTTTTGAAGTATCTTTTAGGGAAAGGATAGTATAAGCTAGAAAACCACAGTTTAAATTCACAATTCCTTATTACAAAAGCTACAGTTAGAAATAAAGATTTCCGAGTGATTTTCAGTGTACACAATTTCCTCATAATATGTGAAATTTTCCCTTTGTTCCTCCAAAACATTGCAGAAATCAATAAGAATAACAGATAACTAAACAAACTGAATTATTACACAACTCTCTTCAAGCACGTGGTCAGACAAATAGCACTGAAAATACCACGCACCTCAGTTCCCCACATAACACAACTTCAGCTGCCTGGAAATCAGATCCAAGAGTTGGAAGAGGTGTTACACTCTACCAATTAGAAAAATAATAAAAGAAACCTTTTTTGTTTAAAGAAGCATAGCTATAATACTAAAGCCCCCACACAAGTCCATTTTGGGAACAGTTCCTAGGAAAGTGGTGTAACATTTTCTAGCTGACAGATGTTGTGCTTGGGAATACCCCAGTACTTTATGGAGTTTTCCATACCATTGTCATCGATTCGGTGTATTGCTAAATTCTAACACAAACTTCTTTCATTTTCTGTATTTTTGAGATGCAAAATGTGAACAGAGGTAACCACATCTAATACATTATATTTAATAATTACAAAGACTGAAGGGTGTTTGGTTTTTTTTTGGTTTGTTTTTTTTTGTTTGGTTGGGTTTGTTTTTTTTTTTTTTTTTTTTTTCTCCAGTAATGGAGGAGTTTATGATGACTTTACCAGCAGCTTTACATGCAACCCCTTTACCTCCATGGACAGTGACAGCCTATGCCCGGTGCTGTTTGGCCACCATTATTACTACCATAAATCAGAAATCCTCACTGCTAATCCGTGTTATGAAGTCCCCTCAGGATCACGGAACGAGGCAGCTTCTTGCCATAGAGCATTTCCTATTACTCATAAATATTGTAAGGGCTAGTTCTGAACACGAAGAATATTTCAAAGATCAATTACTGTAGTTGCATTTGAAGCTATGCATGCAGCATTCACATGGAGGAGTTTGACTTGCATTATCACAGGCAAATCAGACCAGGTAGAGAGCAGAGAGTCATTAGAAATAAGAAACTGAGTGAAAGCTTCCAAGCACTGTGGAGTGTATTTAATAGGCACAAGCAAAACATCAAAACAAATGAAAATGAAGCATTTAAAGAATGCAGTCTTCTTCCATGAGGCATGATGACAGCTCCCTAGGATAGAGAATCGTAGTGCTGGAACATCAGCTATTTTAAAGAAATTACTGGCATGCTGTGTTTGGTTTACTGTCTCCCACCTTGCATTTTACAAACTATATCAAAGCACATAGTATAATGGCTCCAATTTCTTTCACAGCAGCTACACCATGTGAGAAAAATTGACAGATTAAATAGAATGTAACTGCCAAAGCAACTGTGAACTATGGCTGCCCAAGAGAAGAAAATGATGTTCCTGAGTATCACGTTAAGAAGCGCTTTTGTGATCAAATGCAACAAGAGTCCATTTCATTATAATATTCTTGGGGGGGGGAAGCAAGCAACTCTTCCTTCACCCCCTCCATCGGCACAAAATGTTACTGCGGCTCAAGTAACCCTCCTGTCTTCTCATCTGAAGAGGCTGTTGAGTAGAAGTGCCACATACAGAAGAAACACATATATCGAATTTTTTTTGGCTATGTGGACTTTCATTTTGATGAATTCTCAAGTCTGCCCTGCTTCAAGTTGGAAGAAAAAATATCTGGTCCTAACAGAAATTGATGATGCTGTGTTAAATGAACCGCCCGCATTGCTTCACTGAAGAGACGAGCACTAATCTAGTCAAAACACTGGAAGTTCACTACTTTATCAACGCTGACATGCATATGCCTAAGCACCAGTGACATATGCATACATGCGTTATTTATCTTGCTCTACGTTCATTAAACGGACAAACTGATCTCTCAAACATTTTAAACTCATGCTGTCTTCTCAAAGTATTATGGGCTGAGCAGAACAGGCCACCACTGCTTCAAAGGCCAGATGTGTTCTTAACCTTATTGGCTAGACAAGATATGAAAAGATAAAGGCATTTTATGATATTGTTTACAAAACAGATGATACTCCACACCAGGGCACCGCCCAACAGGGTCACTTTGTCCTACATTATACTGAAAATAACAAAAAGGGGTCTTTTTAATAGCTCCTAATTTAGCCATTGGGATAAAACTTGCAATAATCCATTTCTAGGCTACATTCCTGTTAAATCTACCTATAAGTGCGACTTCTTCAGCCCTCACTTTATAAAAAGAGCAGTAAATAAAACAGTGGTCTCTTGGGAGCTCTGACAGAGGCAGGCAAGAGAAAGTTTTAATGTTCTTCAGAGATAGGTGGGATGAGCCCAGCTCCAGAGCCTGGAGACAATTCAGCAAGCCTGGCTGGGCAGCACAGCTATTCTCTGGCATGCCAGTCTCTAAATGAAGGGAAAATGGGGTATTTTAATGAACTATCTGCATTTCTACAACTTCAAATGGAGCCCAAGCATAGTCTTAGTGACTCATGGATTTCCAGGTGGGCTATGGCCCTTCATTAGCAAAGGAAAATGCCAAAGAGTCAAACCACAGCATCTTTAGGGCAAATAGATGCTCCCAATCCCTCTCTGATTTGCCATTTAGTTGGCTTTTACTAGACTGCAGTCAGGAGTGCAACCATCCAAACTTCAGCCACCCAAGCTAGCAGCCAACCTCGTCATCGGATGTTCCCCTCCCCACGCTGCCTCCTGTATCGCTCCACGAGCTCTATACCCACACGACAGGATCTGAATTGCAAACTGAAATATAAACATTAATCCAGCAATTGACTCTCAAGGTTCTCTGTTTTGCCAGGATTTTTCAGATTATTTTTAACTAATGAGATTTCTTCATTGTAAATAAGAGGCAATTGGCCAGGTTATTAAGCAAAACAACATTAAAAGGTTAACTAGCATGTTAAAAATGCACAGCAACTAGTGGAATGTTAATATACTTGAATTACACATTAAATAGAGCACACTAGTCAATACAAACCGAATACTGAAAATAATATTATGCAGCTGATTTTAGATGGGAAGAGCAGGAATATTTCAAATGAAACCAGACAACTCCTCATTAACAAAACCCTCCATATCTGTCTTCAAGCAGCTCGTAACTCCTTCAAGCTACAACAGGGTGTGTTGGGAACAGTGGGAAAGCTAGGAGAAACTCCTTGCTTTCATCAATTCCAGTCAGACTTTAATGTTGTTGTAAGGGAGGCTACTTCTTGTTTTCACTCTTAAAATTCAGTATTTTCTTCTGTCATCAGTTCTCACCACGCCACTGTTCTGCATCCCTTCAGCACAAACCCGTACTTACACCAGAAGCTGCCCACCTTGCCATGGTCACGGTACCTCCGAGTCCCTAATCCCGAGGGCAGGGAGACAATTCAGCAACTCCAGCTGTCTGGATGGTGTTTTAAGAAGTCCTTTGGAAAACAGTAACAATTATGCAACATCTTTACGGCTATCACCAGCGTAACCTGAGAGCACCTTATTTCTAGTTTGCTATCCACAACCAAAGCGACTTACAAAGAGGAATGTTAAGTGTACCTGCATATATATTAAATCAAGTCAAATCAGCTGTAAAGCATTCAAAGCATCTGTGTACTAGTCAATAATTTCTGAAAACCCTATTAAATGAATGCTGGAATCTGTGTGTGTCATTTCCTGCTGCTTTCAGCTACGGTGCTAACAAACAAACAAAATGGAAGATCAACCAGTTTGCACTGGGCCCAGCACTCACACCAACAGCAATGCTAATTAGGTTGCAGCTCAATAAATGTTCTATGGATCTAAGGACTAAAGTAACAGCTGTACACTTGTACTCATCTTGGTACAAGTTTTCTGTTTCAAAACATAAATAATTATAGACTGGGAGAGTAAGAAGGAAGATCGAATAAGAGCATGATGAATATTACAAAAAATGCCAGGAAAGCAATTATTTCTAACCAAAGTATTTTGGATTAGTCCAAAACATTTTTGATTTTAAGTATTATCAGTATCTGATGGAAGCTAAAGTCCAAGTATTTTCTGAACTCAGCTGGCCTACACAGTAGGATAACATACCATGGACTTCGTGCATGGGTATGCTGTGATCTCTGCCCTCACTAGAGAGATGGGTACGCTGCTGAATTCCTCCCCATAGCCTATCCTCCAGCAGCAGGTAGTACAGGCGAGCAGCCCATTTTATAGAAAGGAAATGATTTAGGATAACAGTGACCAACGATAGGAAACTCTGACCCAGGGATACAAAGCTACAGTCATAAAACACCATCATAGATTATCAGACTCAAAGTACTTCCATTTCAGTTGTTTTGACCCTCAAGTTGAGATTTTTTTTTTCCCCTTAAGCCCTTTACATCTTGTATTGAAAATATCATGGTGATGAATGCTGGCCTGCAGCAACATTTAGAGGACTTTACTCCTGCACAGCTTTGATGCAAGTTAGGTGGTGGGATTTCTCCTACTACACATGGGTATTTGGTTCAGAGTCAAAAAGACTCTTTAAAAATCTCCAAAGCAATCTCATTTCCAGACTAGCATATGCATACAGAAAGCAAATTTTATGCACACTAGATCTGCTTTATTTTCCCTTTCAATAAGGGTTGGAATACGTAAATGCTCTGAAGGCACGCTGCGGTTCAGCAAAGCAAGGCCAGGGAGCATTATCAATACCAGTGTCAGGAGAAAGAGAAAAGGAATGGAAAATGTTAGGCAGGTCTTGCTAGTCATTACTCTGAAAAATAAAACAATAAAAATGAGAGTATGACAAGAAAATTCAGCTGGTGTTTGGTTTCTGGGGCAATGCAGTAAGCAAGTGGTCAATGCCTGTTCTTTTTTTGAGATAAATGTCCACATAAAAGCATTTTAAATCATAGAGGGCATTACTCACAGTAATACTGAATGATGGACATTTCACGTTATGCCAGAAATGAAGGTTATTTCTTTGCTGAACTAGCCTACTGAGAAGCATAAGAGCTTAAAACAAAAATAAGCTTATCACACCTACAACACTTCCAAGAAGAAACATAAAATAAGACAAGATAAAACATATTTTAGGCTAAGAAGTTCATGTGTGCTCACCGGAAACCAAGATGACAGATGTGTCTGTCTCCAGCCAGCCTCCTCTTCACCCACAAACGTTTCAGAAATAAAGCATACATAAACATACTAGTGTTGTTTTCCTGTCATTCCTTAGCACTTACATCTTTAAAAAAATAATCCAGGTTCTTAGACCAAGTGAAATGGTCCTAAAACTGACCTGTACCTGCCATGCCTATATGGAATGGGCTGCAAAGAGCTTTGACAATATTTTTCTGCCTGGATTCTGACATCTCTCCAGGTCAGTTACAGCCCTAAAATGAAGGGGAGGGGGGAATTTCTGCCGCTTATTTCTGTAACTTTAGTCCACCACCGCTCAGGAAGGAAGCGCAATCTGCAGTCTCATTACTGTCTGTATGCAGTGCAGCTAAGGGGAAATATTATTTGATCATGCATCTTGGATCACCCCAAAGCCACACCTTCTGTCTTCACCCTTTCATATCCATGCATAAGTAACAGGAGCCTCTTGAGTATCTACTAATATGTAGGTGATTCCTGAAATTTTATCAGTTAACGCTTACACGTGTATTTCTGGCAGCTACATAGGAGGCTTTACGTTTTCTGTCTTGCCATGTAAATGCCCTAAATCAGCGGGGACCATTCCTTAGAGAAAGGTGCCAGTGTTAAGAGCTCTCGGCACTTCTAAGCGTGGTCTTTATTCGAAACTGAACTCCAAACACAAACCCTCTCAAGCAAAACTGTGCTACAGATTTCTATGCAGTATACATCAAGATAGCATATGACGTATCGTTTTATGGGTCAGATCATACAACATGCCTGGCTTCACCATCTCATTTTTCCTGATTGCTAGGGCCACCCACGCAAGATTTAAATTATGCTGTAATCTGAAGCAATAAGAAGTCATTTCCACCCCTTGTCCCATCTTCCATTACATAGCAGATAGTTTATTTCATGCAAGTTAAACTATATCCACTGTTCCCAAACAACGATGAAATAGCCTGGTGGAACCTCGGACACCTTCTTCTTCCAGGATGGGAGATGCTCACTGCCATTGATATTGCTGTGAAGTGTGCTGTTTCTTTCTGATCCATGGGTACACACGTAATAGATAAGGAAGCATTTATAAATGAATGAGGTGGTCAGTGGCTCCTCAAGTGAGGGCCCTAAGTCAATATAAACAAAAGATATGGCCTTTCACTGATTATGCACTCCAGACACAAGTGGGGGGGGGGAAGGGGAAAAAAAAAAAGAGAAAAAAAGATTTTTTTTTTCCTGAAACCTTGACTCTCTCATCCTTCTGCCTGCTTAATTGCCTACAGTTTATACTTATGAATACTTTTAAATCAACAGAGTTGTCCTTGTTTATACCAAGGGAGCTGCTGCTCCTTGTACTGCCCCATCCACTACAGGGATACCTGTTCTGCCCTGGGGTCTGGTTCATTTTTATAGCCTACCAACAGGAAGAGATTTTACACTAATAATCCCTTAAAGTGTTTTCACTCTCCACACCATGAGTTCACTTTAAACACTCAGTTTCAGCCTTATACCTTTATGAGCAGATGCTTGAAGCTAATCTGGTGCTTCAGTCATACCCTGAGCCTGACGCATCCTGCAGCTTTCATCTGTAACTAGCAGGAGCAACAGAAGTTTGCAAACCTGAACTGCTGTCACCAGAGAGCACATTTATAACATCCAGCTAAGCTTCTGCTCTCAGCTACACAGAGCTCCTCAACTTTATCAGCCTAACCCAGAGGAAGAAGGTGTTTTGCCCATGTAGCTAGTCCCAAGGAATGATCATGGAACTACGATATTAATCCAGAATTAGTTAAGTCGGTGTCTTTACCCAGAAAGATGCTCCACCAATTTTAACTTTGACTCAAGCACTGGATTAGGTACCATAAAACTGAAGTGGCTTTGTAAAATAATGAGGTCATTGGACTTCATTAACTAAGAAAAAATTAAGTGGGCCTACAAGAAAAATCACACTGTGTTAAGCCCGTTTTTTCTTTCTCATATACAAATATTGAAAAAAAAATGCACTCACATAAGGAAGTGAACATTATTACTAGCAGCCAAAAGCATGTAAAATATGTAAACAAATAGTACAAGATCGATGTTGCACAGGAGGCTTAATAAAGAATGATAAATAGGAAGGGATGAACTTTTATATAAGCATCTTCAGCAACCAAAGAGCAAACCAGAAAAAAACTTAACATAGAAAAATTTGTTTTGGTGCATTCACTGCAAATTGTTCAAGTTATGTACTTTACTCTGCAAATGAAGGGGAAAGGTCTTATCTGGAACAAACTCACCTTTTAGAATCAGATTTTCCACACACACACACATATTTTGGGGAAACCTAGTACCTGTTTTGAGATTGTGATTGCAACAACTGGAAGAATAGAAGGAAAACCTTGTGTATGCATTTTGCAAGGTGTCTGCAGAATCAGGGTGGTTACAACTTTGTCCAGCATCCTCCAACCTCTCCATCTTGTGATACTGGAAGGTATTTTGTCCCATCTCCTAAATGGCTTCCCTTCTCTTCCTGGGACTATGACTGCTGCTCAAGGCAGATAATCAAATTTCTACAGAATCAAAAAGAATAAGATATAGGTGAAGCTGTTAGAAACCAGCCATCAACAAAAAGGTCAGGGCCTCTGGCAACGAAGAAAAAAAAAATTACTCCTGTACTCTTCAAGCAGATTTATTCTTGATATAAAGCAGGACCATTTACAGCTCAGCAAAATTTTAAAACTGGTAGTAAAGCACATTACAAGCTTTCTTAATTCAATTTTGTCTGGCATTTATTGTGGTTAATAAAATACCTAAATGTCATCGGGATATATAAAAATGTATTTATAGGTTAATAAATGCATAAACTGGATTATTCACAAAAACAGCTTACAGAAAGCCTAGCATCCTAAATTGATCCAGATTTTGGTTTTGTTCCCTGTCAGAGGGGTAATTAGTGCTTATTTACAAAGATTTTACTTTACAGCACTATAAAAATGCATCTGCTTACTTCCACTATTTTCAGAGTTCATGCTCAGCTTCACAGGATCTACGTTATCTTAACTATGAACTTTTATTCACCTAGATAAAATAATAAAGGCTCCTCAAAATATCCTTTGTAACTGATTCTTTCAGGAATACAACGCTACTACTCACCAAAATAAAGATGGACCATAAATACCTAAACACAGGATGAAGATTTACCTAGTCTGGAGTGGCAATAAATAGCTGCTTATTAGAGGAAAGGGTCTTCGCTTTGAATTTAAGAAAATAACTTTAAACAAGAAAAAACACACTGAAGGGTGCTGAAACAAAAATGGAAGCGCTGATGGGAGCGACAGTAGTCTTTGCATCCACATTACCGTAAAGTATTTACAGCAAGCTACTAAGGATTTCTTGCAAAATAGGCACAAAACTTAAATTGCTTATTGGCTTGTTACAGCTGTGTCAAGCCCAATAAACTACTTTGGATAGTTCAGTGTTTAGTCTGTGTGTATATACACACACAAAAAACCCCAAACCCTAGAGGATTTCTTTTTGTCACCTCTCAAATGGAAATGAAGGCAAACACACTAGAGAACAAACATTCTGCACTATTCAGGCAAAACTGCACTGGAAGATTCTACAGATTCCAAATATACATAGAAAAAAATGACAAACCTACACAAATTGTACTCATCCCACAGAAGGATTTTGTCCTTAATGTCCCATTTTCTCACTCAGTAGACAAACCCTCCTGAAAAAGTTGTGTCAAACTTTTAGACTCAGGGTTTTTTTCCCCTTCTCTTCATTCTGAGGATTTAAAGTTCAGCCTTTTCATTTCTGTTTTCAGATATCTGTCTTCCCCCAAGTCAGAACTTCCTTGAAATAAACTTTAATGTTCTTTAATAATATCCATGCTAATGATGATGATTGGGAATGGTCTGTTTTTAACAAGTACTTGAACATTTAGCGTAACCAAAGCTTTTATATGTAATTAGTGCTCTGAGCTGAATTCTGGTACAATACCATTTATATCCAAATTATTTTTAATGAACATTTGGATGCACCAGACTAGAGGACTACAGGTTTAAAAGAAAATATATTAATATTTTATTTTAAAACCACTTAAAATGCATTTCTGTAACTAATAAAAACAAAAAAAAGCAACTGCTAAGATAATTGACTAAAGAATATTTTTCTAACTTATGAAGCACTGCACAAAGTTTCTTGTTCGTTAGTGCACAATTGTAGGAGTGATATATGAATGCAAATAGACATACTTTCAGGAAAAGAACAGAGACCAGGGATGCGTGTATACAAATAACATAAAACACACTGCTAACATATGGGTGCACACTGAGCCTTTTAAGCACTGAAAGGACAAACATTTCAAATGCAATCATCCTTTCTAAAAAGTATTTAATATAACATAGAAGCATCACGTCTCCCAGAAAGCTTTTATACACAGGTTGTCTTTTTTCTACAAATGGTTCCTGAGCCCTGACAAATACAGTAAGTTATAAAAATCCTTGGTAATGTAGTTCTTGTTCCAGAAGCTGCCATTTTTAAATTGACACTTCTGCATTATAGAAATACAGACAGTGCTTTTTTATTTTATTTTTTTAAATACATTGCATTTCCCTTGAAATGTATCGGGGAATTACAGACATTTCCAGGCATTAGTGTTAAAAGACATTAGCAAAGAAACATTTCAGTCCCTTAATGTCACAAGTTTTAGCAGACATTGAGCTCTCCAAAGCCAAAGTAAACTCAGAACAGCTAAAAATGTGCTATTTTAACATTAAAGGCAAAGCAAACAGTAAAACTAGGCCTGTCGGAAATTTTGCTTGTTTCAGCAAAGACTCTAGTCCATCAACACTGCCCAAAATTATCAGTCAAGGGAAACATTCACAGTCCTGTGGAGCCCAGCACCATTTCCCAGTAGAAAAAAACCACATCATATAAGAATTTTTTTAATGATGCAAAAAGTTGCAGTAAGGATTTTCCAATATTTAAGAAATCTTGACTATTATTCCAGGGGATTTAATAGTGTTTAATCAATATGCAATTTATTTAATTAACAAGATCTCTAGACAACTAAATAAATATTGAAAATTATTAGACCTTGGCTTTTCCATAAAACAAAGGCTTAAAGTGACTTTTGAATAGCTTTAAAAAATGATGAGTGTGTAATGACTGAAAGAAGTGATGAAAAAAAGTCATATCAAGAACTTCGAAAACAGTTCAAATCAAGACTTACCAATGGTAAAAGATATGCAAAATATACTTGTCTTCCATAACTTACACCTTTAGTGTTGTTGCATTAGAAACAACACTTCATAATTTGTCATCCTATTAAGTACCTAAACAAAGCCATATGGTACAAATTGCATGGCCTTTTCATCGACTGGGGTTTGGAACAATCCCAAAGTGACTTGTTTTCACGAATTCTAAGCAATTTTAAGCAATGCATCATTATTGGATGAAGATTTAACCAAAGAGTGCAAACATTGAACTGTCAAAAGGAAAAAAGATATCAAGTACTCAAACCTGGATTTTTACAATTAGGTATCATGTTCTGAATGCTTCTTTATCCTTGCAAAACACCTTGCAATAAACACCTAGACTTCATTAATTTTGTATCTTCTAGCATCAACTTTATTATGTGTTTTTGTTTATGTTTAGCCAATAGTCTGTCAAAGTAAGTGCCTGTACTCAACTTGTGCAATCTTTCCTGCGCAGAAAACTCATTAACAACGGGTTATTAGCACCACCCTTTGCTATCTGAGCTCAATATTTCAGGTTCTCATTCACTGATCTTTTGTACTGTGGCACAGTTCTTTAATGAATTTGTGTCAAGCTCATTAAGGTCTGCCACCATTCACAAACCAGTTACGATAAACGCAAAGCCTATTGGAAATTCTACCACTTAAATCCAGAAAATTTCAGTCTTACAGGATTGATGGCCCATTCATGGAACAAGCAGCACCTGACAGCTTAAAAATCAGAAGTTTGCTGTCCTACCGGAGTTTCATCAGGTTAAGAAAAGGTACTTTGCGATTTTCTATTCCACTTAATCTTAAAATCACGCAGCTCCATGATACAGAGTTGCTTCTCCTACGCAATTTGACGGTAAAAGTGTTTTGCAAAAATCTGTTTGTTATTACATAAACGTATTCAGGACTGCAAAAAGCTCCACTTCATTTAAAAACCTTGCAAGATATAGTACAGCCTGGCAGCACCAAGTTTTCCCTTTCTAAGCTAAGGAAGAGATTGCCCTTATGAACAATTACTACTATGACCACGCTTCCTATCACAAACGGCAGATTATTATTATTATTATGATTATAGTAATACTCTCCACCACTGTGCCAGAGATGTGTGGGCAAGAGCCCCAGAGGTCACTCCTGCCCTACACCAGACCTTAAACTTTGTTGGGGTTGTGAGCTATACAAACCCCAAAATTTTTATCTCCCCTGGTTTCCTCCATCTGTATTCCCAATCTCTGATTAGCTTTAATTATAATTTGTATCTTTCCTCTGGGTGTTCAGCCTTCCCTTAAGGAATACATTGCTTTAGCGATGACTAGCAAAACAGTAAAGATGGGTAGATTCACTCCAGAAAATTTACCGATCTGTCAAAAAAAGGTAAGGTTTATTCAAAGCCTTTTTGATACAAAAAAGTGAGACTGGAGATTTCACAAACTTTTTGCGGCTGCTTCTGGGCCTTTTAAGTGACAGCATTTTGAAAACAGTCAAGCAATAAAGAGTTCACTGCCGTCTCCCTTTCTCTGTGTTTTGCCTCCAGACTGAATGAGGAGCAACTAAGCATTCTGCAAGCTCTACTTTTTTGGAATGGCTTTCAAGAAAAGGGGTGAGTTTTTAGATTATCTAATTAACTCTATCATAACATGGCTATCTTAATTAACCCTGCATGATTCAAAGACCATTTGTATATCTGATGTGCAGTACAGCTGCATGCAAGCGAAGAATAAGTTTCTCCTAAAAAAAAAAACAACTTGGAAAACAAAGTTTCATGTCTTGATCCAAAGTCCATTTGACCCAGTGGAAAAATACCACCATTTTTGAATGAGGCTTTAAGAGCAATTTGCATTATTTTTAGGAAAGGCTATCTTAGAGCAAAGGTTCTGAAACACTCTTAAGAAGTCTGAAGTACCACTCAAGAACCAGTCACAAAAGCTTTAGGCAGACGAAATTCTCATTACAATCAGCAGGGGTTTGCTTTTATAATGAATATTTGAGTCAACTGATTGGAGTGCTCAACTTCTGAGACGGTTGGTGCACAAGATATTCTTGACTGTATGATTTCTCTGTAACATACAGCACTGATTTCTTAGAAACAAGCAATTGTGACAAGGCTGAAAGGGGTGCAAATGGGTAAAGCTATATGCAAAGCAGCTTGTTCAACTGCTCAGCGTTACTTCTCAAAGTTTAAATTGTTCATACTTAAATGATACAATTCAAAGTTCCCATCAAGTGAATGATCCAACTGTTGTAACTCTTTTAAATAGTACAGTTGGGCCAGAATTCTTACACTCTTGTGCAACTAAACTGGGAGAAAAAGAATTCAAGGAGTTCTCGTCCTCTTAAAATCTAACTTAATTCACAGGATGATAAAGATGTGAACTCTCACATACAGAGCAGCAATAAAAGGAAGTTGAATTACAGTTTGTAATAACTAAATCCCATACTGAAAGTTCTTAACAGTTCATGTCATTCTCAATGGATCATAACATCCATCTACTGATTTTAATGAACTAAGAGCAAATTGCAACTGTCCAATAAAAGCATTTCTAAAATCACAGCTGCAGACGTTCATCTTTGGCCACCTGAAATCCTCAGCATATAAACCAGTTGCACAGAATGTCATTACAATTAATTTTATTGGTTGCAATAAACAACTGAACTGGTTTAGGATGATTTTAGAAGCCTGTTATGTTTGCATACGAATGCCCACCAAAGCTTTTAGGCATGTACGCCTTACCAGTATGACTCCATGTAAGTCCATTTACTCCTGTGGAGTTAGAGTAGTATAAAGAATCAAGATCAGTCTCCAGAGGTTCTTAATATATTTTAACACAACACAGATCCCAGTCTGGACCAGTGGGGGATGCTCTGTGCGTACCATTGCCCTCCTCTGAACTGCTGCTGAAGTGTTTCTAGCCCAGACACCGTGGAATGGGCCACCTCTCAATACAAGCCCGACAGTATGCTGGAAGAACTTCTCCATGGGATATTGCAAGTGGTACAGGGGAGTTTATCAATTCGGCATGGTGGCGGAATGGGGGATTTGGCGCACAGAGGAGAGGACCCTGCTTTTTGAACCGAGCCTCTCCTGTGGGCAGTGCAGCTGTGGTACCACGCAGTCACAACTCTGCCAACGTGGAGGGTGAAAGCAGGTGAAAACTACTTACAGTAACAAAGCCAGAGATAAGATTTATAAAAAAACCCAACACATTCACAGTCCACTCAACTAGCATGGAAAACGCTCAACTGCATTAGGAACAACAAGTGTACTGAGGAGGATTATGCTACAACCCAGGTAGCCCCTCTCCCCTTCCCAGACAGCTCCCTTCTCCCCCTTAAAAGTCAGACTCCTTCCAAGTCCCCCCTTCTTTACCCAACAGCTTCACGCTAAGCCAATTTTGCCACCAAAGCCAATGTAAAATATTTCTGTCTCCTCTCCCCCATTTCATGCTTCCTCCCCATGGTCCAACTTACATCTTGTTCTCCTACAGCTGCTTGCTGGGCTGTTTCATCAACTGGATCACTGAAAACAACATTTCTGTAATTACTTCTAGTTTTGTTTTACTTGTTTAAATAGGTTGCTTCACTACAAAGGTTACGTACTCTTGTTTCTTCCTTTTTTCCCTGGAACAGAAAATATTCCTAGCATATTCTTGTATTTAAACAAGCACGGTAGATTAATTAATGTTTTTAGTCTCTGGAAAGCTTGTAAATTCTGTCTAGCAGGAAGTGGCCTTGAAACTTCTATTTTTTCCATAATTAGGCGTAACAATTAGCACAATAATGCCCTTGTTAACATTTCTAATTATATGCAACTAGTCTGTCAATACCTCCTTGAAGAAAGCTGGTTACCTTTCCCATCTCATCTGGGATGGTCTGCATCCCCATGGGCACAACAAGCCGGCATCCTGCTTGGTGAGCAAGGGCAGACTGTGGGAGCCAGTCTGACACGCAAATCAAAAAGGAAACATCTTTACTCTAAAATAGCCCTAACATAAAAAACTACTTATGTAAAAAGTCATAAAATAGCTCCCAGCCAGGCAAAAAACGTTCAATAAACCCAATGCATCGAAAGCATCACCAGGTTCCCCCAGTACTGAAGTTTTGCCACTTGCTCTTTTGGACTAGACCTACTCGTTAATCAGCTCCAGCACTGGCTGTGGGTTTTGCCTTGGGTCTGACAACATGAACTCAGGGACCACTTACATTTTTACTGCGTATTGCCATGTCACCAAGCTGTTCAGATTAGCTCTGCTGGGAGGCTGTCTCATTCCAGGAATAGAAATTAATTAATCAGTATATTTTCCGCCTCCGTGCCAGGAAAAACATCTCTGATTAAAATGGTGTACTGAAGTTTTTTTGCAATCACTGCCGACATGACTATTGATTAAATGAAAACCTTGTGAGCACTTACTTGTTTTATAGGTGTATTTATTTCATTCCTCTCAAGCTCCTTTGTTTTAATTAAAGGGTATATTCTAGACACACTATGATTATTATATATTGAAAACACCTTTGTAAATTAAGACATCTCCTTTTTGAAAGAACGGTGCACTGTATATGATAGAAGTACTTAACTCCCCAGTTTAGATTCTTAAAACTTCAGTCTAGTGAAAACCTTGCCTTGGAGGTATATACCAAAACTTAATGTTGAAGCTCCAAATAAATCTACAACATTGCTTCTGGGCAGGAAAAGTGCTTCACACATCACTATGCTGAAGAGTTGGTGCATCCATAACTAAATCCCACCGCGACAGCACATTTGGCAGTCTTCGCATCTTGCTTGGACTGAGCTCCCGCTTCTCAGAAAATTTCTGCCCGATAAAGGTCCATTTAAGTGAACAACGGTCACTATTGTCTCCCTTCAAGGATGCGGGCAGGAGAACCATACTAGCTGAGACTTTATAAAGTTGAGATGGTAACTCATCTGACGAGTTGACGACCCCGAGCCCTTCTGCTCCAAAAGGCATTACAGTCCCTATTAGCACATTACAGAGGAATGTCCAATATCAAATTATTTCATTCCTTCCTGCTGCTGTGATCCAGAGGGGCTTCAGGAAATTAGAAGTTAACTGGGCTGGATCACATACTACTGCCAGGCTACAGCACTTGCTGCCACTGCAATGCAGTCATCAGACCACTCTCCTGAGAGCTGGAAAGCTTCGGTTTCCAGTTTGGTTTCGTTAATATATTTTATCTAATATCTTCATGCACATGAACTGGTATGTAGAGCTGATAATAGATATCTAGCTCCCAGGAAGGGGCTGCCGCCCACTTTAAAGGCATCAGACCCCTCTCAAGAGTGGAAAAATGAAAATAAAAATCCAAAGGCAGCCTTTCATACCACTTAAATGGAAATAAAGGCATCCGTTGGCCCCAGTCTCCATTAACACAGTCCTCCTCGTACACATAGTAAACTGAAATTCCATGTTATCATTTCTGTACTCCAAAGCATTTCTGATTGAAACCCAGTCAAGCTGTAAGCACTTCTCGACTGATTTCTCCATACAGCCTGCTGCCAGAATGATGCCTTTCCTTCAGGACATGGTCTGGCTCTCATGAAGTATTGCAGGGGCCGTGAGAAGGCACGACCTTAGGGGACCTTAAATCTTCGTTACAAATGCCCGTAATAAAGGCATTCCTGACAGTGATTATCCACCCTGTGCTCCATCCAAAGATAGAGACCCGTATTTCAAACTCAGTTCCAATACTTTTCCTCCTGCTAAGGTTTTTTTTTTCCTCCAATTTATAACGCGAATCTATTCTGATGCAACTAAAGCCCTATCTTGCATACATTTGCTCCCACAGGGTAAAGTCCGAGGCCTCCTGCATTTCCTAATAGAGCAGAGGTCTAGAAAACACCAACTTTCTCTGCCAGACACACCAATTGGTCCATATACTTTGTTAAAATAATGGACTAAACTTGCAATATCAGAGGTTAACTTTTGATATTCACAACAGATTTGATGCATCTATGGTGCACTTCAGTTTGCAGGAAAATGGGGAAGGGTCCCATGGGAGCCCCTTGGGCACACGGTCCCTCCCACAGTCACGCTGCAGGATGCAAAATATATTTCTCTGTGTTACTTTCCTGTGCTTTTCTGGGAGAACTATTCACTTTGCCACATCTCTGCTTCTTCTGACTCATGGAAGTGTGGACTGGGGCTTCTTATCCTGGCTTGCCGCAGAACTGAGCCCCTGACCTTCCATCTCTTCTCCTGTTTCAGGATTCCAGGAGCATTGGACACTCAGCTCATTTCAGTGAGGACAAAAGGCTGCTGTGTAATTCAGGGACTGTTTCTCCAAGTATTATCATGAGGAAAAAATAAAATTAAAAAAAAATGACATCACACTTGCCCATACCTTTCCATGTCTCAGTGCTTTCCTCCATAACTTTATGGAGACAAATGTTCACTGATTCATTTTGAAAATATAAGATAAGGTATTAATCATCACACACTCTGTTATAAGGAAATCATGCTAAATTAGGCCAATAATTACAAGTTGTGAATTATCTGGTCATGTGTGATAAATGGAGAACAGCAGGAAGCTTTAAACACTCTTTATCTTACATACCTTATATATTGCCTAGTATTTTACCTATTGCACAATTGCACACGTATGCTTTGGGATGAAGATTCACAAACACATACATCCCTTAGTCATTTTGCCATTTTTTAACTTACCAAAACTGCACATCTCATCTAAAGATGCCTAGAACATTTTCAAACCTCAATGTGCATAAATCAGTGGTGTTGCATAAGGCAACCCTAATTTATGCACTTACTACGGAGCCAATTAGTTCTTCTGTAACAGAATGCCAAACAGATTTTCTTAATAAAGCAGAACATATCACATCTAATATTCCTATAAAATGCAGAGTTTTAACTCCGTCACTTTGTGTTACTGACCCCAGACTTTGAGAAGGGAATTCTGAAATTGGCTTTTTTTCCCACGAGCACTAACTGGCAGAATTTGGGACAGATGATCAGTTTGAACAGATCACCATCACTCCAGCGCAGCTAACAGAGCGACAGGGATTTACATCAGCTGAACGCGCAGTACATCTGCGTGCCACACACTAACTCGGGGAGGTCCTGCAAGCCTGGTGGGACAGGAGCGGGCAGGAGAACATGGGGGGGACTTTGCAAGCTTCCTCTCCTCCTGCATGGTGCAAACCCCTTCACCTCTGCAGGCAGGAGGTTATACCTTAGTGAGCAGCAGACAGCTGTCAGGGACTCTATATCTTGATTATACTCTTGTTAATATTTTAATCTCTTCCAGCCCAGATGGCTTAATTCCTTGGTTAAGGCTGAGACATGCCTGAGTGCTTGCAAGCTGAGGCTCTATCAAGAGAAGTCTGAAGTGACATGGTCAACCGGGAGAAAAAAACCCCAAGAGAAGTGGTGATCACATTAGCGCCTCTGATATTTCTCACTCGAGTCGGGAACCAGAAATCCTACCAGATGTCCATGTACTGCCTTGATTCTGTGTCAACACTTCTATCTGCATTTGTAACCTACTTCAGGTCTCTCCCGTGTATTTTGTCACTTGAGGTTTTGGCTGCCCCCAGCACGGAGGGCATCACATCACGGACCGCACAAGGTACCACATTGCGCTGGCCAAATCCTGGGCCAAAGTATTAGAAGTGGACTCAGGTTTGCATAGTTAAAACTAAACAAAAATATTTATGGGATTAAAAACCAGTGCTATGGAGATCACCCAGAAGATCAGTGTCAAACAGTTTTTGTCTGTGAAATGGATCACAAGCTGATCCCAGAAAAAGAAAAAAAAGAACATGTGAAATGGGGGGCTGCTTCTCCATGTCCTCTCTGAAAATGGTAATTCAAGATATTGCTACCCCACATGAAATACGCTTACAGTGGCTACAAGCAAAACCAACATGTCTGATGTACAGCGGCAGAACCAAGTGCACCAAGTCACTTCAGGTGACAAGCAAATAATGTTTCATTTTTTTGGTATTAATTTCAAGCAAATTAGTCAAAATGAGCCATTTTGATTTTTCATGGGTATGTAAATTAGCTTCATTCTTTTGCCTAACAACCTCTAGTCAAGACTCTTATTATAAACTAAAATTATTACATAAACATTTTAGAGCAGAACAACAAAAAAACTTCACATTATTTTTCATAGCGATAAGGAGAATCCACAACACCAGATGGATAACATGATCCACCTGCGATATAGTTGATCCAGCCAGTGCTCACATTTTGCATCCCACAAATACTAGGGATCGAGCCTTGCAGACAAAAAGATCCAAAATCCTGGATATAAATACACATAGTTTTTGCTCAGGCAGGTTTTGTTTTAAGTGTACAACTACGCAATGAAGTTTGGCATTCCTTAAGCAGAGGGCAGTATTACATCAGTAAATGGTTATTAAAGTTACCTATCTACAGTATGTGAAATTACATTTCTGCAACTTAAGAACGCACACTCCAGGTAACTGATTTTAGATACAGATCTGTATATCTCTCTCCCTCTAAAGTTTCAGAAACTACAATGATATTAAATTAATGCAGAAAATTATAAATAGGAAAGCATTACAGTTTCCTCCTCACCCCACACACTTTGCTAAGAAAAAAATCTTGTCAATGTATTGCATTACTTTGACCAAGTCCTTTTCCTAACTCCTTTCTCAAACTTAATCCCAGAAGGTTTACTCTTCTCTCCTCCTTGTATGTCACAATTAAAAGTTCATTAAATATAAATGTAAGGGCTACTCAGTCCAGTATTATTCTCTAAACCTGCACATTCTCCCGCTCCTCACGGACCTGGCACTGCAATCCACTAACAAGAATAACTACTCTGAGTTTCCCTTTGATTCCATGATGCTTTGGTCCTTCTGGCTCCTGTAATCCCTCAGCACTCTGCTGACGCTGCCCCTCTTAATGGAAAAGTTGGAGCTGAAAAACCTGCCAGGAGATAACATTCACCAGCAAAGTCTCAGCCCTAAAACTTTTCCTAGTGCTTTGACATTTGTGTAACATTCAGAAGCTGCTTGCTCACACAGAGACGTTATTCTCTACCAGTGAAGCACTTCAGATGGAAAGTATTATCTATTCCTAACTGACATCTTCCACTAAATGGAACATTTAATTAATTTGGTCCTAGGCCAGTCTGATCTCTTTTGCTTGCGTGAAGACGAACACGACTTGTAACTCTTTGGCACCGTTTCTTCTCCTCCTCCTCCCCCTTAAAAGGAACTTTAGTTGTTTACAGAATAGATACAAGAAAATCCAAGCTGGTACGGTGACACATCATTAGTTAAAAATACACCACGGCATAAAGAGCTTTAGTACAGAGAGAGCATTGGAATGCAGAATTACACAAAAATGGCTTAGGAAGGAAAATGAAAGTCATCTGGAAACTGATGATTTTTTCTGCTACAGGCTGTAGCAGAAGAACAAAAAGGACTGCAAGCACTTTGTGTTTTACTACAGAAAGTGAACTTGGTACAATTAACTGAGTTGAAAATACAGTATAAGAGGGTTATAAAAATACTTGAAAAGTATCTCTAAAATGCAGATGGTAGACACAGGGTACAAGGGGGAAAGAAGGTCTCAAAAGATACAAAGCAAACCCAAATCTACAAGGGCATAAAAACTGCATCTCCCTGACCAGAGCCAGGCTCGCATAACCAGCACAGACGACGTGATTTGTGACTTGCAGTAAGTTGCAGAAAGTACTAAAGACAAAGAAACGAAAATCCAGCAAAGATGACAGCAGCTCCTTGGGAGATTCACTGTGCAAAAACCAAAGTTACTTAGCACGCATGCCACATGTACAGTCTGGCAGATGTACATGATGAGTTCTGACAGTAACAAAGAGACAGCATAAAACGGGGATGCCCAGACTTAGTCCAGATCTACAGTTCTGTTTGAAAACCAAAGCAACTTCCAGATCTGAGCAACAGTCCACCGGAGAGAGAAGTAGCACATCTCCTGTCTGAAGTTATTTGTAACGCTGCATAATGACTTCGAGCTGCTGCAGACTCTCTCGGCAGCTGAGAGAGCAAGCCGAGGTCCACGGTTCTTTGAGAAAAAGACAAACATGGCCAGGGGTTTTTATAAAAAGACCACTTACACCTGCCTAGAAACACCAAGTTCACACTAATGCAATTAATTAGGAAAACCAGTGGATGAATTTTAATAAGGTACCACCCATGCGTACTCCACGTGCCACAGCCACAAGCCCTCCTGCTTTAGTGCACAGTGTCACACGTGGAGCGTGGGATCCTCTTGCCAGGAACAGCTGAGACTTCAGGGCCTGCAGATAACCACCTCCATCCCCAACTTGGGCGTAGCTTAACGAAATGACAACTGTAATTAGTGCACAACATGGAAATCTCAAACAGATGCTGAAAAAAAAAAAAGCCCCATGTATTTCTGAGTGCCAGAAAGTAAGGAGCTCGTACTTCCTCGGTGGGTCTGTCATTCCCTTCCGATATCCTTCCAGTTTAAAAAGAAGCCTAGCCAAACTAATCAATATAACCCCCAGGACAAATTCATCAGAAAGACTGTAGCTGGCTATAAAATGGTGTACAATAAAGTACAACAGAAGTCAACGATAAGGCAAAAACAGTAATAGAGAAACTAGGGTGGGTTTTCATACACTTCGGTGGAAACAAGGAACACATCGACTGATCTCGGAGCAAGGCTGTGCCCAGTTGGAACGGACGTGAGCTGGCCCCAACAGCGTGCAAGCCATTTAGGATGCTTGAATGCTAAAGATCAGAAAGTTGAAGATCTTGATGTATATAAAGGTATTATGAACAACATATTCGTGCAGCAGTGTCAAAAAGAAGAAAGTTCACATTCAAGTGGCATAACTTGATGCCCAGCCTACTGCAGCTCAGGACAGCATACCTTTTAAGAGAAGTCATCAAGAAAAAGTGAAAGGGATGCTATAGTGACATTTTGCAGGGGGAAGAGAGGTAGCTCTAATCATCAGCCTCTGAGGAGGTGTTTTAATTCTAGGATAACAGACTGTGGCAAAACCTAAACAAAAACAAAGAAAATCAGGACACATCTGTTCAGCATGAAAACAGTTTTTTCCATCTGCTTCCTGTGGAAGAAAAAAAGACTTCAAGGACTGTGCTGAAGATAACATCTCGCATATCAAAGCAGGTGATACAGTAGAATTGTGATAATTCTTGTGGAATGAGAGGAACGAAGATTAAGAGGAAAACGAGGAAATAGATCTTTGAACTAGTTTGAAGTAGGGCACCACAAAGCTGATCCGAATTCCCATTAACTTTAGTAGAGCATGAAATACAGTTTACTAGCTGTATGGCTCCATATTCAGGAAATACTAATATTGGGTAGTTAAGCTATTGAAATAAGTACATTACAGTCAGCGACAACTACCATATATTGCTGCGTACTCATAACTGGTAATGAGTCAGAAGTACAAAGGAAAATACAGACCTAATAGTAAGAGTGCTACAGGAAAGAAGTGATGGAAAGGAGTTGTTTTATGTGAAGAGGAATGAAAATAGTGGCTGTGAGACTAAAGTGATAACTTCTAAAAGATCTATAAGTGGCAAGGGAGCTGAAGTGATGAAAAAAGACCAGAAGGAATTACATACTGGAGACAAAAAGATGAGTCATATTCTGATTCCTTCTTTATGCCACATGGTGTATTGAGGACAGCTGCCACTCAATAAGTACTGAAATAACAACATTTTACTAGAAAACTTGGAGCAGGGCAGTTGCACTACATCATCTCTACAGATCCCTTCCAAACTCAACTATTCTATGGAAAAAAAAAAAAAAACTAGCAACATGTTATAGAGGAAGTTTTATCATTTAAAAAAAGACTATGAGAAATTGAAACAAAAAAGACACGTTTCCAAGTAAGGAGGCAAAGATGCTCTTCCTAAGAGCAGTTTGAATGAATTAAGCCAAACAAAAAGATCTTATTTTCCTTCTCAATAAAGACAATAAATTCAACTGTGCTCATATGTAAAAGAAACTAAGAATCAAAATTCAAAGTAGACTTCAAGATTTGCCCTAAGGAATATTTCTCATTCCTTCAGTTGGCAGATTGATCCTTTGAAGCAATGCATCAGTTTGTCAAAGTGCTTTTGCTGGGGCACGGGATGCAAACATGCACCTAAGACCAATATAGGAAAAGACAGACAGACCAGGCAAACATCTTTCAAGTCAGTCAAGCTGTAACACCTTCCTGCGGAGTCATATTTATAATATTTTGTGTTGATAACAGTAAAAGGGTGACACAATTAGGTTCTAGTAAAGATTAGACTAAATATTTTAATCTGTAAAGCAAAGATTAATTGTAACTAATTATGTATTTCCTGAAGCACCTTAATTTCTGTTTAAGTTGTTTATTTCTTGGGAATAGAATCTTTGGGGGAAAAAAAAACCAAAAAAAGACGAGAAAAAGCATCAAGTGTGTCACAAGGAACCACGAGGGGTAGACAGGCTCTAGTGTTTCACCCAGTCATTGGTTTAGTTTGGGATTTCCTAATTTCTAGCCAGAGGTAGAAGTGGTCCAGCACCATGAATCTGAGCAAAGAACTTGAGTACACTGGTGCAGTATCAACACTGGCAGCAATCATTTCATATTTCATAATTGCAGCACCAAAACACGCCTTCGTGTTTGCTGACTTTAGCATTTTTTGCCTCATGAATATTTGGGTTAAGGGGCATGTGAGATGCAAAGTTGGTACACCTCATTTACATTTCTAAAGCAAACGTTTAATATTCTAGTAGTCGGAAATTGATTTCCCAAATGTTAATTGATGCTACTGAAAATTGCTAAGGGCATATTCAAGGCATTTCAAATGATTAACACAAGATTTGATAGCCAAGGCGACATTTTAGTAATGGTCAAGACCAGTGCCTACCTCTTGTCCCACCTGTAGCAAGAAACGCAAAAACTGGTGCAATTGAATCTGACCAAAATTGATCCGTATCTCAAACCGGAGTTCATCTCCTTCACAGAGCTCCTTTTACGGGTGTTTCAGGCCTTTTCTGATTTGCACCATGGATGTCACCGATGAAACGAGCGGAGGCTATTCAAGTTCCCTTGCCACTCAGCCCCTCAAACATCACAAGTGCATCTTTAAATACTTAAAAGAAAAACCTTAAACCTCATTTGATTTGCAGCTCCCAAACCCTGCAGGTCCACAGCCTCAGCAGTGAAAAGCACCCAGGTAGGACGTCACCAGCCAGGCTTTGGGTCTCAGCCTCCCGGACACACGGCTCTCACGCTGAGCATCCCAGAAATCCCGCTGTCCTCCCTTTGTACAGCTGGGCCCTGGGAGACAGCCATCGCCAACGGTCTGCCGACAAAAAGCTTTCAACAGATACTCGCTTTTAATGAGGGCTTGTGGAAATAAACTTTTTTCTTTTAAACATTTGCTTGGAAGAAAAGTCTCTTTAGTCAGCTCACCAGCCAGCTGCACTGAAAGCTGAAGAAGTCAACTACAAAAATAAAAGCATTTAAACAATTGATGCGTCTTATTGACTCATCCTAAGTAATACCTGAGCACACCGAGACCAAGCACAGCTACCTAGAACTGCAAACTCCACAGGAGGAAGATGCTCTGCCCAGGCACACTTGTACAGCAGAGCACAACCTGCTGTTACTCCCCATCCTCCTCCTCCCCTGCCAGCAGCTTGCTGCCTCCCAGTTCTCTCCAGTCTGACCCCACAACCTGGGAAAGCTGGGTTAAAAGGAAAGAGATCAAATTTCCTTTCTACAAACCTATTTAATGCTTATTGCATAGGTTGTCGTTGTGCTACAGTTTGGGAAGGAAGGCTCGCTACAGCTGTCTTGCTAAAGCTGCGCTTTACCTTCTCAGCCTTTTGTTCCTCTGTGCTGCATACCTTCAAGCAGGCTGCCTCTAACTGCTCTCTCCCTTATTTTAGAGCCCAAGAGAATAACTTTCAATATTTATAATTACGACAGCCATTGCTTCAACCCAAGAAGGATTCTGCTTTTAACTTTGCCACGTCACACAGGGCATTTGCATAGTTGTATTCAGTGTTCTACAGCTTCCACACCTGAGAAAGCTCTTTCATGTCCATTTTGATGCTGGATTCTGATCAAGATGCTTGAGCTGAAGAAAGTCTCCCTCTGAAAAGGGCTTTGCAGATTACTAACGCTTTTTTCCCTGGCTAACTACAAAACATTGAGTACAGAGGCACAGGTCTGAAATTTACTTATCAAGTTAAGATTAGTGAATGAATTTATAGTTCTTCAATCACAAGGAGGCGGATAGACTTTTTCAAATAACTCAAACTGGCACAGGTCCTACAGGGAGCCTTTTAAACCCATGTGTTCTAGAAATGTGAGCAACTGTTCTAGCTTAAATTACTTCCTAAAAAGAAGTTTTGAAAGGGGCAAAACATTGCTTTTGATTTTAGAAGTCCACCTATGTCCACAATACTTATAAGGTACTAAACACAATAAATCTCATTGAATTTAGCTATCCTCAATATTATCTTGTTAGCAATTGATTATCTGCAAGAAAGCATATAGTGTTCCTCTTCCAGTTTGTAGGATAAACTAGGACTCTCCATTCAAATTAACAATCTGCTAAAAAGTGTCAAATACATGACAACCAAGCAGCAGTCCAAACTCAATAGGTGTGTTGGGGAAAAGGCATGTCTGAGTAAATGGAGAATCCTGTCATTCCAGCATTTCTCAGGAGCTCTACACTCACTTAAGTATCCCTTGAGGCACCAGCCACCATGAGATACGGGATGACGGATGTACTATCTCAAACAGCAAATCCTACTGTGATTTTAATTAAATTACAACAGCCGTTTTATTTTTTCCAAAGCCTCTAGACTCTGTATTGCTTGCTTGCTTCCAGTGATTCAGCAGTTTATTTCTCAATACAGTAATCCCTTCATAAGACAGTTCCTCATTCCTTCTAAGTAGTGCTTCTGACAGCAGCTACCTGTATCTGTTGTCTAAGGCTCTCCCTTTTTTATTAAATAGAAGTAGTTTATCTCGGACATACTTTTGCTTGCAGACTCTACCACCTTTACATCCATGAGAAAGCTCCATCTTCTAGCAGTTCAGGAATTGTCCTCACAATATACTGTTCCTCTATACTTTTAAGCTCACCTGACAATAGCGTTGCAGAAATTAAAAAAGGAGGCAGGAGAAAGGAAACCTGAATCCCAGAGGATAAGCAGCAGACAGTGACACCTGCCCATAAACATAAGCCAGCTGTGAAATGTTCTTCATGATATCTGTAAAATACATGTTTACTTTGCTGTTTACAGGGGACTCAATAAAACTGCCAACTGGCTTAGTTGCTAACCTAAAGGGTGCAGAAAGTTCAGTTAATAGGGGGGGAAAAAAAAAAGGCAAAATAGGCAAAAGCAATTGCCGGGACCTGCCTCTGCCAGAGCAGGCAGTAGGGAAGTGTCAGCAACTCTGTAATTCAATAACACCTTTGAATCAAGGCTGATGCATCTTGACCTAGCTATTTAAGCAATGGCTTAAAACTTACTTGGTTTAGTAAGCCTTTATTGTCGTAATGAACGGTTTAAAAATACCATAGTAATTGCTTTTGACCATAATCATCCAACAGCCATTAGCTGTTTATCTCAGAATATTAATCCTCAAAGGGTGACTCTCATGTCCAAAATATGCTCTCCGTCATGAAGAATGATTGATAAATTATTCCAAGCTAGTCCACAGAACCACTTTTAGCAGCATTTTATCATCAAAGTTACTTTCCCCTTAATCAAAGGCTAATGCAACATGAAATCCTTAAACATGGGCTGCACCATAAGATAAGTTAGCAACCTTGAAGAGGCTGGAAAATAGCAATTTGCACACATAAACACAAGATTTAAAACTACCATCATAACCTGCATCATCAATCACAAGCAACAGTGGCTTTAACAGGACTATTTTCAGAGTATATTAAACTTCATGACATCTTAACCTTCTTGTAAGGCCACAATAATCTCTTTACAATATCAAAGAAGTGCAGAAGGGCAGGTTTGCTTCACGCAGAAATATTCTTTGCATCAGATATCATAAGTAATGGCATTGCTGCCTTACCAGACATTTGTTGGTGTTATTTTCAGCCCCATATACCCACTCAGAGAACACAGACAACATGTATCTTCACACATATTCTGAGAGACAACACACTCTGAAAGTTCTGCACAACTCCAAGAGAAAGCTCTCACTGAAGCGAGGCACATCTCTTTAGGTAATAGCTCATCTTCCAAAACCTGCTTGCAAGGGAGAGATCTGGGCAGGTGCCCGTGACTTTTAACATAACTTTGTTAAAAGTTTTGTTCAAGTATCTGATTGGTGCTTTTGTATTCATCATGTTCTTGTGAAGAAAAGTCAAGTCGTGAGTATTCCATCCTAAATATTACTGCTACATAAGAAAAAGGAAAAATCTCAAGCAAAATGCTGCCCCTGCAATAATTAATCATAATCCAAGTTGTATGTATCAAAAAGTTGTCATTTCATTCTGCTGTAAAATTAGCAACTCTGAGGTGCCACTTCAAGGAGAGCGGAGACTGCTCATCTTTTAAAAGACACCACTAAATCCACCGTAAAATGGCGGTTTTGCTAATTCAGTTTTTCAAATTACTTTAGAACAATTGATTCAGTTTTAATTGCTCAGGTTTCCCACACAAAGGGGAGCACTGGTGGCATGAGAAACCCAACTCATGGGAGAGAAGGAATTGCTGAAGGAGAGAGGGCTGGCAGAGGGGCACGGAAGGTGCTGGGAGGGAGAAAGGAACCAGCAGGGAAGGAAACCAGGAGATAATAAAGGAGGAAAGGACCTAGGAGACCTTCAGAGAAGAAGTAGGAAAGGAGTAAGAGGACGTGGTGGCAGACGCATCTGGCAATAAGGAGTCTCGGGAGGAGGACAGTTATTTTCTATGGATCTTGAGAAACAGAGGGACGCCTGGAGATCACAAACAACAACAACTGTCTTTTAAAGAGTCATCTAAAAATTACATGCAGTAAGGCTATATCCAAGTAATCCTCTTGCACTCTGACCCACAGCACTTCCAACTGAGCAAGTTTCCACCTGGAATGAGCAGGAGTTCTCCAGATTCAGGTAGCCAAGAGCTACAAGACACAAACATTCACACACCCAGCAAATGGGAAGCTACCACTTTGGTGCTGGATGACAGTGGAGAAAGAAAGACCCCACAGTTTCAAACTGTGCTGTAATTAACTGCTATTCAGACTATAAAGCAGAAAGCATATTCATTATCATTTCTTTTCCTAGAGCTATTACCCAGCACATTCAGTACTTCTATGCAGGCAAGGACATTCCTCCAGCACAACTGTACACTGTGTCTGCTGGTAGTATTTCTAATTACAATTACACTGTAAGCCTGGTTGTTGAATACAATGCACAGATGCTACAAGCTTTCCAAGATGACTGTTAGCCTGTAGCTGTTTTAATTAGCTTGACAGGTAATAAAGTAGAATTTTATAATTATACTATTACAATGCACAAATGTTTCCTTTCAAATCTGTACTTACTGAGTCACTTAGGTAAACAACAGCCAGTTTTGGTTCACCAGACCAGAAGCAAAACCCCAAACTTGGCTTCCTCTGTGCCTTGCTTATAGCTGAGCAAAGACCACGTGCTGCTTAGGAGTCTGGGTTAGAAAATCCTTCCCTCCCTTAGAAATGAAATGTGTATAAAACCTGAATTTGCAGTCCCCATAAGTGTACTTTTGTCAAGCATAACACCACGTGTGATCCCTCACTTCCCTAAAAAGCGTGCTGTGCGTAGTTCTTTAAAAGCACAGAGCTGGATCTCAAGGTATGCTGCTGGTCAAGAGCCCCACCAGCAAGGGGCAGGTTTTAGACACACAAAGTTCGTACAAGTTCTCCACTCAGACATCTCAGAGGCTTAGATCAGATTGCTGCTCTGACCCCCCCACGAGAACACAGTTCTGGCTTGTGGTCCCATTATCAGACCTAAACGTGACACATCCCATCACTGAACTTTTAAGCACTCGTATTGGCTAAGTATCCACACTTAACTTTTTTAAAATACCACTTGACTACAAATGCCACACCAGTTATATCACAGAATTGAGGCATTCAATGCAAATTCCAATCACATTCTCGCTAATGAGAAGTGTTTACCAAACAGTTACGTATTTCTGTAAACAGAAAGCAATTTCCATTCTTCTGTCTACAGAGGTGTCAGCATTTGCAAGCCATTACTAGTATGGATATAGCTGTCTACTCCAGTCATTCGCACTTGCTATCAAACTGGCATTTAAGGATTTGGAATGCAGGACACAAGTCTGCAGCCTAAAAATAATATCCTGAGATTTGATCCTGCACTTCTTATTCAGGCTCAATTAATCAAGGTTGCCTAACTCTTCAGAAGTACTTTTCATCAGCAGATTGAAAACACTTTCCAAATGAAATGCCTATCAGTATCTCCTTTTTACTATGGGGAACCTGAAAACGAGATTTCACCCAAGGAAGGGCTTTGAGGCTAATTTAAGAGTACTGTCCAAAGGGATGAGGAGTCCATTATTCAAAGTTATCTTTTATATTAAGAAATAAGCTTTTCCTTTCAGACCATTAGAAAGTGATATATCACAAAATTTATCATACTGTCTTTGAAAACCTCACACAAAGATAGCTTTGCAAATTTCAGAAGGCCCAAGCTGAATAAGAATAGTTTACTTGATCTACAGCAGTAGTTCAGTTTTCACTGTAAACACCACCCAGGACTAAGGAGAAAATTCTGAATTACTCCAAGGAAAAGAAGAATTAAGAAATTAAATATTTTGATCGGAAGGCATCTGTAATCTCTCTGAACAGACAGGGCAATAATGTCTAAAACTGAGAAGGAAAACCACATTTATTTTTTAAGTATTTCATTGTACGCTCTGAAAAGGTTTTGTTCTCCTTTGGAGAAAACATAATTCATACTTAGAAGTATGTTGTTCTTTGATAGCAATTTTATCCATGGAGATTGGCTACATGGAAGCCAAGCTTGGCGGGGCAGTTTTGGGACAGGGCAAAAGCAACATAGTAGGGGTGCAGAGGAAAGCACAGCCAGAAAGGCACAGCCTTCTGTTCTTGACTGGACCAGAGCTGGGCACTCCAAAAAGCAAAATATTTCACACTTAAATCTAAGTTTCATACTTGATGTTGTTCCAGGAAAAAAAAAAAAGGCAAAACCAAAAAACAAAACACCACACCAAAAAACCCACAAGATAATTTCAGGATATATAGGGCAAAACCCACCTCTCAACTAACAATATTGATTCCTTTGGACATTCAAGCTGAGATGCCATTAAGAAAATTTGAGTTTCAGAAGAACCACAGGTTTTTTGGCTAATTCAACTGTAGAGTCAATCATTCAATGATTAATTAAACACCAATTTTGAAAATCCTTTGACAAGAAAAATAAGAGCCTAACCAGAAAGCAAAACAAAACCCACTATCAATAACAAGATATCAATATCCTTTTGTAGCAGGTTCATTCTTTAAGTTATATACATTCTTTTAAACAATGGTACATTTACAAAAATAGTTTTCTGAAGGCAAGCTGTTCTGTTTTCTGTAAGCCTCCCAAAGTAGAATTGCATAAATGCAATATATACACCCTATGAACTTAAATGCAGACTTCTGATATGTTCTTTTAAACAGGTAAACAAAACCCACTGTCAGTGTACTGAGAAACTAGGGGGCAGGTTCTTTAGTCTAAGGCACAAACAATGCAGAGAAGATTTTGACATTCAATGCAATGACGTTAAGAAAGAATAGAAATTAATATCACCAACAAATCAAAATTAGTATTAAAGAATTGTTACCTTCTCCAGTGCATGATACGTAGACTTCAGTCAAATTTCCAATACCTGAAAGCAGAAATTCATATGGAAGGTCAGTTATACTGATATTTTAAGTCATTAAATTCATTCTTATCCACATTAACTTATTTTGCAGAGAAAGAGGCTGTCTGATTATTTTGAGTTTGCCATTTTCAAAGTACCGCAAGATAAAAGCAGTAAACTGGTCAGATACTCTATAGAATTTTCCCACTGCTCGATTCACAGTTTCTCCTGACTCCGCTGAGGTCTCCCTGCCAGTGAGCCCCCAGCCGTGGCACGCGGTTCGCCAGCCCATTGCTCGCTGCAAAGCGCGCGTTACACGAGTTCAGCCATTTCATCTGGGACTACCTGAACCTTATTTTTTTCATCTCTGACTTCACCAAGGGCTGAAAGCCTTTCAGCTGCTAAAGCCTCTCGCAGTGAATCCCCATCTTCCTCCAAAATGCTCTTGGTCTCCCAAAGCTGGCATAAATCTCCAGCTTTCTCCCCCATCACTGCTAACTCAGTGCGACTCTCGGTTGATGACAAACCAACCTAAATCCCAAAGAAAGAGCTGAAGCACAGCCGTTTCCCAAGGAGTTCCAGTACGACCATTAGATCATCCAAACTACTCGCTAATCAAATTTTGAAAAGTAGAAAAACAATGGGAAACCTGTTCAATACATGGTTTTTAATCATATAGCTTCACATGTTCAGTAGCTGGCTATGGGACACACAAAACACATGTGGTAGATGCAGAAGATACATTTATGAAACTAGAACTGGGTAAGCACCATAATGCAGCAAACATACTAAGAAATATAAGCTTTGTTTGCACTATCAACGCATCCCAGATAGGAGAGGCACACAAAAGTCTGGCACTTTGGCCTAAAGATAAGCATTGGTCATCCATTTTCTAACTGAAGAGTTGTAGGTTGTATTATAACTCAAGATGAAGAAGTCACAACCAGAAGACACCCCCATGCTTCTGCTCAGGTCTGTAATACAGTTGCTACCGAACTCCCTGAGAATACAAAAGGCTTCGACACCACATGCTCTTACCAGTTCTGCTGTGGGAGATTTTGTGCGAAGGAATTACATTACTGGTGGTCTACAGGCCTACTATGGCTTCATTTAGCAAGAACGTACCATCAGCGGCTTTTAGTAAGGACTTGGTATGACGTTCCTCAGCCCGCGCTTCAGAGTTACACTCACGGAGTGAAAATTGTCACAGACTGGCTCATCTGTGGTTTTGCACAGCACTACTTGCCACCCAGATTTGCTGGAGGGAAGAGCTCCCTTCCAGTTCAGGAGACCTGATGGGCAACAGGTGGGATCCAGCACCAGTGCCGAGTATGGGCGAGCTCGTTCGGAGACGAACAGGCTTCAGGGAAGGCAGAGCCAGATGGAGCCCCACTGAAGTGAGCACAACGCTGGGTAGAGCGCATAAATATTTGACATTCGGAGCTACGCTAATTAGACATCAAGAAGAAGTGAAGGGTTTCATACCAATCAAAATATTACTCTATTTACTGTAACTGTTCAACTTATCACTTCAGTCACAGAAAGTTTAGAACAACTTGCACAACTTAAGAAATGCTCTAACACCAACATTGCTACATATTTTTAGACACCTACAAATCCATCCGTCGCTGATGAAAAAAAAAAGATGAAAAAACCTCCAGTTTTTTACTTGGAAAATTCTGATCTTCTCCATACTTGCCTATCCATCTCTAAAGTATCCCTGAACTTATGTGGGCATATAGGGCACAGAGCCAAAGCCAAAGAGAGGTTTCTTAGAAAACACCTGTCATACAACCTTCAGAACTGCATTTGGTTGGGGTTTTGGTTTCTTTTGTGTTTTTTTTTTAAATCCCTGTCATGCCTGTGTGCATAATTGAGCTGGGGTGGGTTTTTTTTGGCACTCATGTGGGAGACTGGATCAAATCTTCATTTTTCTCTTCCCCCACAATCCCAGCAAATGCACTTACTGCTAAGCCTATTACCGCTTTCTTCTGTTGGAGCTGCTCATGTTGGTTAGATATTCACTCAAGCAGGACATCTGATCTCCCATATGTCCACTGTGCGCTTTGGATATTGAATAATTTTGGGGTAGAAGGAACAGGTGACTGGTTAAAAACCCTCTGAATTATAACTTCTGTCTACTTAACAGATCAAACCAGCAGCATGTACCTACTCAAATCCTTCAGAAATTTCAGCTTCCAACAACAGAAACATTTTTGTGGACAATTTCTTAAAACACTTTGCACTGGCAGAGAGTTACTGACTTAAACCAGGGAATAGGCAAATTCAGAATGCTTTTCTTTCAGTACAGTACTTCATCCCATAGTAATCACAAAAGGCTGAACATTGCTCTTCATAGTCATGTGTTTGAGACTGTGATTAAAGTAATTAATGTGATTATCCTCACAAGCAGCACTGAACCTGGACTGTCAGGCTTGAAAACCTAAAGCATTTAAGTTACATTACCCCCAAACATTCAGCAGTGCCCAAGCAATTTTGCTAAATAATAAAAAACCTCCCATAGCCTGGAGGGTTTGGCCTTAGCTTTCCATCAATTCAAACACACACCTTCATCCCAAGTGAAGAACAGACTGGAACAGGCACTGAGGGAAACAGACGGTGCACTCTCCCCTACGTGACACTATGGAAGACAGCACACTAAAAACTGAATTTAGCAGCTTCAGTATTTTCTGCATCCCTTGTCAACAGAAGGCTTTGAAAAAACTTCAGAACACAGATATGAAGTTGTCTCCAAAGGAAAAGGCAACAACACTCTTTTAATGTGGCTCCCCAGTTGCCACTCCAGTTGTTCTCAAAAGCTATAGCTTCCAAGAAACCTAAAAAGAAATTCAGTTTTGCGCAATCCTCATTTCCTGTAAAGGAACAGCACATGCTTCAAGGAAAAAATCACTTACGGATAAAAAACAAAAATAGAGGCACCACTTCATTTCACAGAAAAACTGTATAATTGCACACACACACACAAAAATCTACGTTTCAAGTGGAGGCAGTTCTTTGGGAACTGGCAACAGGGAGCGCTGACGAGAGCCTGAGGAAGTGCTGATCTCTCTGCTGCCAGCACAAATCTGTGCATTACACTACAAGTTTGTATTGACACACTAATGCAGACTGAGCTGAAAGAAGCTATCCCACAGAAAGCTGAGGTGCATTTCCCACCTGGAAGTTTGCTAGCATAATATGCAAATACTGACATTCCTAATGCATCTTTCCTCAGAGTACTTGTGTGAGATAAGACTGCAGAGTAAGGGTGATGGTATTTCTTTATGGGAGGAAATCAAACCTGGTCGATGGCAGGAACATTACTGATGCATCAGGCTCTGAATCCCCAAACCAAAATTATCCCTTGGTCACTTCAAACATGCAGCAACTCATTTGCTGGTGATTTTTCATCTTTTTACTATCCCTAGCTCTATTATGGGCTTAGGTTTATTGAACTAGCCTACTCTGGCACTGTTTTGTATTGCCTGCCAAACCATAGACTAGTGTTGTCCTAGCTTCCAAATTTGCTGGTTTTAAGAAAGCCTAAATAAAGAAACTATGAGACTTCGCATCTCTCTGCTTCACTCCAGTCTCAAATGAGGCACTCCAGAAGCCCTCAGACTGCAGATTTGTCTTTATCTGAAACCTTCTATATACTGCTTAAGAGCTTTCCCACTTCTGTTTTCTAATACAAACTTGATATCCTCCAAACCTTTCACTTGCTGTAAACACAGTATTCTTCACTTAACAGCAAGCAAGCTATAGAAATGTGAGAACCACAAGCCTGCTAGCCTACGGGCTTATTAACACAGGTTATTAAATAATCAAGTGCATCTGAACCTGCTCTTGCTTATTTTTGTTTCCAGTAGTCCTACCAGCCTTCATGAGGAAAGACGTTCCTGCAACCGCTCCTATTGCTGTCCCTATTCCCGCTCCTGGAGGGCATTTCTCAGAGCAAAGCCCATGCCCACCCAGCTTTGCCCTAGACCTAGCTCTGCTCCCTTCCCAAAAACAAAGCCAGAGGACCCTAACTCTGAAGTATCACCCAGTTTTACGACCTACACCAAGAGATGATCAGCAAGTGGCCCAGCAAAGAGGGTATCAAGCATCAGCCACATCATTTCCTTGCTGAGACATTCGTCTTGCACAACAGGAACCCACACCTGATCCAGCATCATCTACCAGCTGCAGCTGAGACACGGTGCAGCCCTTCCTCAGTAACATTTGGATCCTTGGCTCGCCTCCTGTTCGTGAATTCAAACATTGTTATTAACACAATAGATTGATTATGGGAGCTAAATGGCAAAGACACAGTTTTCTGAATCTGAAATATAAATCCACTACGCATTTGTCACAGAAGCATTTCCTGTACATTTAAACATTGTTTAGTGAGTCAGCCAAAAGCATTTTGCAAGTGTAATCTATCTCATGGAGGAAAAAAAACCTCAAAAAGCCTAATCACCATCATAGCTCTCCCACGGCTTGATAGGTTTAACTTCAAAGTAAAATGCTGTCAAAATAGAGATCCCATGTGGTTTATTATAACAAAAAAAGTGAAAATTAAATATTTCACGGTGTTATTTTGAGGTAGAAAAATACCTTGGTCTCATCAAGTGGGGATGAGCACTACATATTTATATTGGATTTTTAGGCTTTACAATGCCATTTGTTTGATGTCATTTGCTTCACAAACGAAAAGAACATTGACCTGCATGACTGCATATTGATAATAAAATAATCTTTAGACACCAGAATTCTTTGGAGAGATTGTCAAAGAAACCTCAAAACGATTCACCAGCTGGTTCATAAATTGAACCTCTAAGCTACATAACCCTTAAAATTGTCTTCTATTACTTAAAATGGGCTTCCCGGCTCCACCAGAATAGGCTCAGAACAACTGCTTGCTGACTGTACACAGAGAAGAGGCATCTGTTTGAAAGAGATGTTCCTCCACAGCTGTTTTCCCATAGAGATACAGGTGAAGAGTCCATATATCAGTAAAACACTCAGAATAACTACAGGAGACTGCATTCAGAGAGGATGACGTGTTCATCACCTTTCTACTTTAAATGCAAAGTAATGAAATGCATTCAGTTGTTTTGCATTGTCCGTGAGTGATACTCGAGTCTCTCCAAACTGCTGATTAAGAGATCCTTTGTTCATTTGCATGTAGTGCATCAACCCAGCCACTTACCAAAGGTTATTTTAACTGAGCGTGTCAGGCTTTGATGACGCAAAGGGAAAATTCACTTCAGGTACAGTCAGGGGTTTTTGCATCTGTTTTCTCATTACCAAGATATAACTTCATCTTTGCACTCCACTACAGCTTGTTTTCCAAGCAACAGAAGGGGCTGGATTGTACCAGTTCCTCACTAAGAAAACAACCACATTTTATTCACCATCACTGTAAGCTGCAGGTTTATAACCTTCTTAATTTTTAATGAGATGTCAAGAGCCCATGTAGTAGTTCTAATGCTGTACAAGACCTGGGCTTAACTCCTCCTCCCCAAGGAACAGAGGTTGCACGAGCTCTCGAAACCATCACCAGCCCATGAGTGGCTCCGCTTGGTGGTGACGGAAAAAAAGGCCACCACAGCTTTACAGAACCAGATGGGATCTTCTAATACTTCTGCACTTTCTTTTCAAGTTTCTACTTGGCCAAAAGCCTGCCTCAGCTGAAGGACACAGCGCAAAGGATATTGTTCAATGTCACAATCTGAGTGATTCTTTGCATGAAAGAGCAAGCAGAAGTTAAGAGGCTATACCTACCAGGGAAGGGAGGGGACCATTAGTTCCCCTTCATTTCTTGTTCCTATCACTCTATTATATTAAATCTTTTCTTACTGGGATTGAAGTGCCAGAAGCGAAAATTAAGCGATCAGAAATAGCTCTAATCACTTGTAACCAATTACAAAATACCAAACAAGAAAGGTCAGTGATTAAAAAAAAAAAAGAAAAAAATCAGGCACCGAGTAATTAGTGTGTACACAACTTGTAATAATTAGCAACCTTGATGGTTAATTTCGCATGGTTTACCATCCAGTTTTTATTTGAGGTGACAATTTAGTGCTTATTTGCTAGCTAAGGTACGTATTCACATAGTGCCCTGATTGCTGTAAATGAAGGCCTGAAATATTTACTGCTAGTAAAACATTTTAAACTTTTAGCAAGATTATCTTCTAATACTCAGCAGTGTGAAATTTTTATGACCTTATGTGTTGAGGAATAATCTTCTGCAACAAGATAAAATGGATGTACGCCCACAGTCTATCCTTGCTAGAGCTACAGCTCCATCACCATTAAATTGTTTGTTTTCCTTTTTTTTAATTTGTTCCTTGTCCTTGCAAACCAGAAGACATTTCAGATTGCCTACATACTCCCTCAACACCATGTTCTCCAAAAAATGAGGTCTTTTGCTTTCTCAGTTAGTTTCTTTTAAAAATTGCTAAGTTACGTAACTAGGTCACTCAGTGCACAGATACTTGAAGTCTGCACAGGGTTTTGAAGTTAAACACGTACACACCAACCACAAAATACACACCTCCTGGTGCTCACCCCCATTCTTTTATATAAAAAGCAACAGTATGAATAAGACCTTTAACTTTACATTGCTCTATTCAACCAACATGGATCAAGGTTAGATGAACACAAGACATGACAGTGACACCACAAAAAAAAAAAAATCAAGCCTCCAACATTGGACTAGAAAGTCCATGTGGATTTTGCAGGTTGCCACCACAAACACACACTGTGGGGTGTTTGGTGTGGGAAGCACACAGCCAGGGTGGGTCTGCTCATCTCAAGGGTGCCTCAACATAACAAGTACAATTTTTTAAATTCTTTTTAACCCACTGGTCTCTCAAGCATTGGGGAACAAAGGGGTGGACTTGAAGTTTCAATAGCCCACGCACTGTTGTATTTCCATTTATTAGTGCTCTGAAAATCAGCAGAGGCATATTGACATGCTGCTGCTCTTGGAGGCTCGCTGACAGCCCAGGATGAAGGTAGGAGAGCCAGCCACTTACTTGAAGAGCAGCACTCGGTGGAAAGGCAGTGGATATCCCAAGGAAATGCCTCGACTTCTACTGCCTTGAGAAAAACCTTTTGTTTTTAAAAGTGCTGAATTGTAACTAAACAGAACTGTTGCATAATCAATCTTTAAGACAATCAATTTAGCAAGTCCTGGATGCCACTAGGGAAAGCTAGCAGCAATACCCACAAAAGCCACCTTGACCTTAACAGCCAGCTAAAAAAGATGTTTATATACAGTATTTTCAGAATAGGAAACTGATACATGACTTGCCAATAGTTTGCAGTCTTAATATTCAGCAGACAACTATAAAAAAAATATTTTTTTTTTACCTTATTCAGCCTGCTCCAAGCAGTGCACAGCAAGGAAAGCAAGTAAGTATAATAAAATTGATACTATACACAGCAACAGCAAAAGCCTCATGAAAACCTCCCAAATGCAGAAGAATGTCATTAGTGACTGGCATCCAATAAATCTCACTTCCCCAGAAAAAGCATCCAGGATTTCTTGTTCAGGGCAATTCCATCACTAATCAGAACCCCATGTAATGAAATTATGTCTCAGTCGGAGGTTTATTCCAAAGGATCATAAAATACCCGAGAATAATGAATGCACATAAATAACAAAACGCAATCTTTAGTTTTATAAGTTCCTTCTAAATTATCAGTTTATAGATGAAACTAATTGATACATCCAAAAATCTCAGTATTTACTAGCAGCAGACAGCAAATAAAGGCGAGTACAAGCTAAAAACCTAAGAGCATGAACAAAACCAGAAAGGCTGGTGGAAGTAACAGAGCAAAAACTTTGTATCTGAAATAAACCAAAGGAGCGTGTGCCATGCAAGGGGCAGAGATGAGACCGTCCCCCATCTGTGACAACTGAAAGCAGTACATGAAGACAAAGGTCCAGAAAGTCCATTTATTTAGTTTAGTGCCATCTATTTAATGCACAAGTTAGGTATCTTTTTTTTTTTAAGGTATAAAAATAGGCAAGTCCTGAACAATAAGACTAAAATACTTTGAAGCAAGAGATGTAAGGGAAGGCCACACACATGTATCACCTACAGCCTGCACACACTCTAAATACTAACTGTAAAACCAGAGGAGCTTAAGGTACAGTAGCAAACTGCTTTCCTTCAGATTTCAACTAATTTTGTAACTGATTTTCCTAAATCTAAACAGAAACAGTAACAGACCACGAGTATTTTACATCCAGCATGCAGGCTACCTCTTCCCCTTTAACTTCCCACTCCTGCAGCAACACCCTGCAAAAGAACTAAGGAATATTTTATCAATTTATTCTCTCAGAGTCACTAGGTTATGACTAGGGGGAAAAGAAAAAAAGAAAAATCTGTTGCAATGTAATCTATCCACATTCAGAAGCAGAGAAAGCTATTACTCTGCGTCCTAGTGATACCAAGCCCTTTTCATACAAACAGTAGAACAAGCTAAGCTACCCAGCCTTGACATCTGTCAAAACAGAACAGGTCTCAAGTAGTAATTTATATGGGTAGCTTTTTTTCCTCCTCTCCTTCCAGTAGTTCAATTATTGCAGCAGCATCATGAATAAGTGGTGTTATTTTCAGGGAAAATTAGAGAAAGAGAAAAGGAACTATAATAAGCATAGGATTTACCAAAATCCCCCCCCTTATTTTTTTTCTTAATGTATGTATAAATTACTCTCCCTCCCTTCACTGTCTTCTGCTGCAAACATGATCCGTTCAACAGTTTCCCCCTATTTCAGATTCATCAATTTTGCCACGATGTCCTCTCCATTATTAAGTCCTATTTGTCTTAATCACCCAATTAGTTTGACTACATTAATAGGTGTACAGGATGCAGGGGAAAAACAAACACACACAGACACACAGCTCTTAGCCTGTATCCCTACACCCTGGGTAATCTAAAAGTAGTAATGAATTTAGCTATAAAAATTAGTATGTCAGCACTAGGTAGTGTCATTGTTGACCTAGTGGAGCACAGTCATGCCTTCGGGCTATGTTTTTACATGCAGATAATTTGTGTTATAAGAAGCAGGCCAGATTTGTTTACACAGCCAGCGGTCCACGTAGCATCAGCCAAGCACATCATCACCTTCCGTGGGTATTAAAGCTGGTGCAGATGGAAAGAAGGCTGAAAAGGTCTTGGATCATTTTGGTAACAGTAGCATTTTAAACCACAGTGAATATAAAGCCCAGTATTTTTCAATTCTCAGCTGCTCAGTTCTTTTCTGTTCTTAGCAATAGGTACTCCTGCCTTGATCCTTTGGCACCTGACACTAAAACTCAAGCAAGAGCTAAGGCCACACTTCAATAAAATGAGCACATTAACGGTGACATGCTTTTCAAAGGCTAACACTCCCAGCAGCTTCGTTTTGATGGGGTGACGGTCTCCTAAGCTGATGCAGCCCACAGGGTAGAGGAAGGAGATCAAAGGAAAGGAGTAGGGCTGGAAGCCGCAGACGGACCTGCTCAAGGATCACAAATAACCCCACCAGAGCAGACAAAATCCTGTTCGTGAAGGTCAAAACTGGAGCTCGGCAACCGTGAATCCCACGAACCAGCATAAAAGACTCAGCCAGCCACACCGCATTTTCAGCCGCGTAGGCAGAACGCCTAGAAGAGCAAACCTAGTCCTGAGCATGGGAAAACATCGCTAGATCGCGTTTTGACCCCGCCGATATTCGGGGGATCTGAGCTTGCTGCAGGAGAGCTACATTACAGGGCTGTCAATAAGGGAAAAGCATCCAGGAGCTCAAAAAAGGAAGCTGTAAAAAGAAAAGGATGTTTGCTTTAAATGCAAACAACCGAATTTCAAAAATACTCATGGGTGGGTTTTGCTTGGGGGTTCTTTTTGGGGGGGAAGAGTACAAACAGGCAACGTTTTTCTGCCTAAGAACCAGGAGGAAGCTTTGCCCTCCTACAGAAGAGGGGAACCACGCTGCACGGCCGGTGCTAACAGCGAGGGCCACTTGGCCAAGACCCACAGACGGACGAGCAGAGCTCAGGAGAGACAAAACCCAGCAGCTTTTGGTCGTTGTTTTCTAAAACTGCACACTCTTCGCCCTTTCGTCGATACGTAGCTTGAATCCTGCTAGGTTACAGCAGCTCCACTTCCTTAACTGCAGCCTCCCTAGCAAAATAGCCAGTTGGTTAATTACATTGTTCCACCAAACATTTATTATTAGTAAAACAGATTTGTTGTGGCTGCCGGGCCACGATTGCGGATGTGAAAATATGTTTTGAAAGCCAAAAGGAGAGGACCAACTTTCCCATAATTTGGAAAAATCTGAAAATAAGAAAAGATGTTCATAGCATCCAATATAAAATGTTAATGTTCAAGGTATACACAAATATAAAATTAACTACGTATGCATTTCAGTAAATATCCTTCTTCATAAAAATGAGAGCTCTGTAAGATGGTATAAATATGTTTTGTACATATCACAAGAAGGTATAAATATATCGTGTGTATCTTTATATATATATCCCACATGAAACATGCTGAGAAATTTAGCTCTATCACGACAAGCACTCACACACTTGAAACTTTCAGAAATTAAAATTTTAACAAAACTGAAGTTTTGTTCCTTTGCACGTGCATTACTGTTATCTTTTATATAATGTATTGAACTAAAGCCTTGGATCGAGTGCAGCTTAGAAGTAAAGAAACAAGTAACAAAACAGTTTTGCTACATCTACATAAATCAGACTCTGGCTTTCTGTCTGAAGTCTTTATTATTACTGCAACAAAGTTGGCTAGCAAGTGTTTGAGAGAAATTAAAGCAAGGCAGCTCAAAATTTTTTTATTTTTATTTTTTACAAGTGTCTTAAGGAGTAATGACCTTTTACAGAAGTTTTGATTTTGTCAAGTATATTTGTTTTTCCTAAAAAAAAAAAGTTTGTTGTAGTTTTTTCTTTTGAAAAAATAAAAAGCTTAAGTATTCAGCAAGTAAGCCCATTTTCCTCAGTTTCTGGTTTTCTAGCCAGTTCTACTAAAAATGCACTTAATTTAAAATTCACATCAGTGTCAAAATCAATCCTATATCTTGCTTTTAATTCTACCTGAATCTACTGCTCAAAGGTGGCATGTAACATTAGGGGTCTTGCTATGATCCAGCTGGAATCAAATGCAGCTGATTCATTTCCCCTCCCCACTCCTCTTCAAGGAGTTAAGTCCAATATCTCCATCTTCAAAGTCATTATTCTATCAATATGCTGAATAATTTAGTAGGCAGCTGTTTGACTTGACATTTTTATACAGGTCATAAACTCACTAATACACTGAAACCTATGCCTTAACTAGTATTTCCATGGGGTAAGGCTGCTCAGGGACTAAGCCACATATATGCCGCTTGCAATTACACACCACAGGACTGCCCGAGTTTCACCTGACTCTGTAGCTATTTAACGCATATTTTGATGACCAAAACCAATTCCCCCCCTACAGAAGCCATACATTGCTATTTACACATTTGAATATGAACACTGATAACATGAACTTTAGGATATCTGTGCAACATTAAGGATATTACTTAATCCTCAAAGGCTAAGCAGCTTATGACTAGCATTGGGCAATCTCAAAAGTAGGAGGAAGGGCGGTCAGGGGTTTCTTTTGGGCAAGAACTCCTGGCTGTTCATCCACAGAGCTCTGCCCCGCTGATCAAGTCACAGGGGACTTGGCCAAGTACCTGGAAGTTGCTATTTAAGAGAGATTGGGGAGGTGGGGGGGGAGAAAACTGTCCAGCAGCTAATTTCCTAGATAGCTGTTCCTATTTCTTTTCAGTATTCCTTTCATACGCAAACCTAAAACACATGGAAATAGAAATATATGTAAGAGAATAGAAGGGAAGGAAGTGACAAGTAAATGCAATGGGAGGGAGAGCCTGGAACAACACAGCGCAGAAATCACCAATGCAAAAGCTCCAGTGAAAAGCATTGTAAAGCTACGTTGCATAGAGTAAATCCTCTTTGTATACTGCTACTACAGCTCAACAATGGAAAATACTCATCTCATAGCACTTTTCTATAGTTTGAGCAGCAGTTAACTACCTCTAAGGTTTTGACCAGCTTTAGACCTTAATTGACCACTATATGCTGTGTATGGCTCACAACCCCATCATGCAAATAAATTTCAAGTACATTGTTAAAGTAGACCCCAATGAGTCAGTGAGAGCCCAGCTCCTAGATGTTTCTGAATACAAATTAATCCTATTAATCCTTATTTACATCCATGAGAAAAACAGCAGATTTTAGAGACCCCTTTCCAGAAGTCAAGAGCAAGCAAAACATTTCACAGGAGTCTCATTAGTTACAAGGCTTCTCTGACTGACATAATGGTAACTACTACTACCAACACACCTGGAGACCTCTCAGCACCTTATGTTTGTTAATTCTTCTATCAGGACTTGCTTTCTTATATATAAATGAAGATGGCTTGTCTGCAGGACACTAAGCAGCAAGTCAGTAATTAACTCCAGCTACATGCTCGCATCTTCTGGAAGCTGTATTATCAACCTAGGAACGTTAGCTTTACCAAGGGAGCTGTGTAGGAGATATCAGGGTAAAGAAAATAAAATTCTGAGAAACAGAGCTCAACAGAGACACAAATAAACATAGAGCCTACCCCTGCTTTTTGAACAAAGCAATTTACCCAATCCTGTGCTTAATCCTCAGATAGACAGACACTACCTTCAAGCAAAAGTCTTATTCCACCATCATCTACAATTCCCAAAAGCCTTTTGACAGCACAAGCCTTTCCTGAGCAGGACCCACAACGCTCCCCACTCCAAGAGCCCCCTGCCAACTCACGGGGGGCCGGGTCCTGGGGACCCCCTTCTGTTCCGTGCTGCTCCTCGGTGCAGAGCCAGCACCCAACCCGCTCTCCAGAGCCTGCTGCTCTCTGCCGGCCACCTTCTCTCGTAAGCTCCTGCAGAACTCCATCTCCTCCCACCCCCCTCCAGGTGTGCTTTTACCCTCCCAACTGCACCCACCTGGGCATGGGGGGGGCAGAGCCATGGGCAAACCTGCTCTGCGGACAAGGGCTGGCTGAAAAGCTACGTGGTGCGTTATCGTTAACACCTGTAAGGCCTTCCACAGGACTTGGGTGAGAATGTTAGGATGGGAAAATGCTAAATGAGGAAGAAGACTGGAGCTGAAATGCGGCTTTGATGCCACCTACCATTCACGTAGGCAGAAGGGGAGGGGGCACCTCTCGGAGCTTTTCCGTCAGTCCCAGCAACGAGGTGATTGCTATGGCACAACGTTTCTGGACAATACGAATCTGACAGTGGCATGGCTGGGAGCTATTTTGTTAAATGCAGAAGCAGCAATGAGAAGTGAAAAGATACCCTCCCTTGAGCAGACAGAAAATCTAAACCCAGGGGTCTAACCAGCAAAGCAAAATAAAAAACCTTTCATTACCGAGGCACCCAGCAGCTCCAGCCCAATAGGAGACACGGACTATCCCACGAGATAATACCGTCCTTCGTGCCACTCAGAGCTTTTTTGTGAATCCCAAATATTCTCCCGGATCTTCAGATTAGAGAAAAGCAAATGCTAATGAACCGGCCTTGAGCAAGCAGCAGCATGGGGCATCTCCCCTCTCCATCAAACCCTTCCCAGCAGACACCTCGCAGCACGCGTAACGAAGCAAAGACTTTTCCCAGAGCTGTTATAAACCCAAGGTATCCTTTCTGCTACCCATCAGGGGGGACGAAAGCCCCTACCGGGATCTCAGAGATCCTCTGTTATGGTAACGCTCGGAAAACACTGTATTTCTTTTAAAAGGAGAAGTGCTGTAGGCCGGAGGATGGGATGGCAAGAAACGGGCTGTGACTGTAAAGTCTGGCACCGGAGTGACTCTAAGTGGGGTAATGGAGGACTGAGGGAGCGAGGACAGCAGCGAGGGGAATAAAATTACCATTACTAGTACTGGACATGAAAGCCACCATTGCCCTTGATGGCATTCATAAAGTATACCCTTAGTAGGTATTACTGTAATAGGGCAATATTTTTTGTTCGAGCTGCTACACGGAAAGCGTTCATCCATGCCAAGAACGGAGGTCACTGTCTCACCGCTTCCTCACCGCCTGCGCTGGTATTTCTACTCGAGAGACCCAGCACTCCCTCCTGTTACAAATTCTCTTTTTAAGGAGGGGCAGGTTAGTATTAGGAGACAGAGAAAATGTTTTAAAATGGAAAATGAACACAGGCCAAAAGCAAAATGCAATTCCGCATGCCTAAGCTTGAGGAAAGCTAACCTAACCTGTCCAAAGGAGACCCAACTTTGTCTAGACAACAGCAATTTTGGCCACAGAAACTGTTAGACATATTGAAAAGGAAGGAAAGTCAAAAGATCTGCTCTCAACTGCAATTATTTTAACTACATATAAATACATCACTTTCTTTACAAGGTATAAATAACTACACGCAATTACATGCTAATTACTTACAATTAAATTGCAGTGTAAATACGGCAATGCACAAAGATAATCAGATGGTTACTTGTACAATGTAAATTAATTGATAACGGGAGATTTACAATTGCAAATTAGAGCGATTACATTTTGAATACCGCGTTAGATGTTAGGTATTACACACAGTTAATCGCTGAGCTTTTTTTCCCCCAAGAGGGTAACATGATGCATTACACATGGCAGTGGGTACCCCACTCTGGGGTGACAAAGGGAGGAACTAGGTGACAATTTTCTGAGTCAGCACACACCCCCTTTGCTGTTATTTCCGACATAATTATCCTACATAATTTCCATCGCTATCTGTTATCTGAAACATTCTCCATGCCGCTGGCAGTAGGATACTTACTTCTGATTAGCTTTGGAGAGAGAAATTTCTACAACCTTATCTTTCACTTGCATTTCTGATTCCCTCTCCTCTTAGCTCCATCCAGCACTCAATTTACTATCACTTGTGTGGCCATCTACAGCTATAAACATAAATTGTCTGCAATTTTACGCCTTCAAAATCCTGGGATTTTTTCATTATTTCACCAACATGCAGAAGGCAAATCTACCATCTATTCATAAAATAACAGCAGTGGGTGGTTTTGCTGCTTACTGGAATGTGTTTGTCCTTTTCTTAAAGGTTGTGCATGCCTGTGCGTGCGTATTTATGTTATTCCAGAGCGTCTGCCTGTTGTCCCCAGTTCCTGCTAGAAAAAGGATGTCTGCGGTACCCATTTGTTGATTTTCTATTGACTTCTGTTTGAGGCTGAAGGTGTTTCTCATTACTTTCTTATAATACAGTGAGGATACCAATTTAGCTACATTGACCTTGTAATGACGTTTATTTATTCTTGTATTACTGCCTGTGTTGAGCATTCTGTGTCTGTGTTTTGCTGATTTGGGATTACGTGAAGCAGCTAGTAGGCTTGGTGTACCAGCCTGCGTGTGGTCAGTAATCTTGAATCAGCTCTTGATTTTAGCCCTGCTATAACGACTTCCAGGATTGCGAGATGCAGTTCAGTTGATGGGACAGTTTTGCTTAAATGCACCCGACCTAAAAGTCAGAAGTCTGACAGATAATTTAACAGTTAGTGTCAAATTAGGCAGTTACATGGCAACACGGTGTAGGAAGAGAACAGTAACCTGTTCTTTGGTATAAGCACTCGGAACATCATGGCCAACCTCAACTGTTTAAAGTAACTTTCAACATAAATCTGCAAGAGTTGAGGGTTTTTTGCCTTCTGGTTTATGACCCTTGCTTTTTCATTTTATATTTAAACTTTTCAAACATCATCCTGCAAATAGCGAGAAACGTATTTCAAGTGGAAGGGGAAAGTACACCATGCTGTGCCAACAGAAATAATGAATTCCTCCTAGGGTTGTTGAGGCATGTACTGATTAATACTATAACTGCACATTGCAAAAAGAGGACAGTTTGGTAGTCCAAATGGCTGAATTTTTATTATTTCCTCAATAAAGAAGAAAATGGTGCCAGAATGCTTATTAGAAACTGAGGTCTCAATTCTCTCTGAATGAGGTTTTTGTACCCCACAATGACATACTTAAGCTCCACAAATTTGACACATGAAGAGATCCAATGGGAAGTGCATAAACACCAGACAATCTGGCGGAATCTCTTGCTTAAGCAGCACTAAATGCCTGCATAAATGAGATCTTCAGGATTTTTAGGGTGTTCAGAGATAGTGAATTTCAAGTAGAATGGTAATTTTCTGACTATTTTTTCCCTGCTGGTAGTCACGAAGATGCAGAATTATTGCAGGCTCACATAACATGCCATTTTTGTTATGAGAAAAGTTGTTATTTTCAAATGATAACCGTGTAACTCTTTTTTTTTAGTAATTTATAAATTCCACCCAAGTACTCCAATAGCTTTGAAAATACTTTCTAGCACGTGGACATTTTCCCCCATGTCACAGCTTTTACACCACAGCCTCCCAAGCCAAAGCCTGGTGTATCTTGGTGCTACAGATAAGAACTGAGCTAAGATCGAACGCAGAAGCCTGCAACGCGGCGGAGGGAGGGAGAAAGGGGCTTGTGGGTCTTGTTCTCCACAGATCTCTGCAGCGAGCGAGACACCCGTCAGCACGCAGGGAGATCTTCCAGTGTCCATGACCACGGGAAAGGAGAAAGTTGAGAAGAAACCCATTGTAAGGAGGTCACCTGGAGCTTGTTTTTTTGCTTAATTTGGAAAGGAAAGGCTCACAAGCAAAGCGTGCTTCTGGTTTCATTTCCTTGAGGGGTCAGGTAGAAGACCAAGGCACGGTGGTCCAGATGACAAGCGCTTTACTTCTGCGGTTTGATTAGTAGCTAGGTAGGAGCCTGAACGTGTAAGAGGGGACAATTCAACTGGAAATCTCTATTAAATTTTTTGCTTACAAAATAAGAAATTATCAGCTCTATGATCTGTAGGTCACACAGCTAGCTAGGCCGTGTAACCTGCAGGTTAAACATGCATGATTATATATCGCTTGTTAGAAGTATGACTGAACTAATTGATGGAAAAATCCTGCTGCACCCAACTGACCTTATTATTGTTCAGATTAAGAAAAGGTCCCTGCAGAGCAATGACAGCCAGCGCTTCAAGAGTGTTTTCAAACCTAATGCGGTATTTTACCAACACGCAGAGATATTTCACACTGCAGTCACCCCTAACAGCATCCTGTATCAGATGACAGAAAGGAACTTGCCACCCATCATGGGGAGACCGCACAGTAATCCTCAGAGAGATGCTGTACTGGCAGGATCATTAAAATGCATGACATATAGTCTGGCTGCTATCAGATCAGCAGTGCATGGGAATATGATGTCTATAATAGGGAACATACTGGCTCCAACCTTCGTATTCATTTGGGATACCTTTACTACATCACAGTTGGACTGACTTATTTCGTAAAGGGGAACGGGCCATATGTACAGGTCTCCAGTTGGCAAGCGTCGCGAGGAAAGGAAACACAGAAAGCATACGAGCAGCTTTTTACAGCAAGTCCAGCTGAGAATAAGGTTATGATTTTCAGTTTGCAAATTATTAGTGTATGCATGGGTAAGAATATAAAGGTTCCCTTACAAAAGAGAGGCAGGGAAACAGAGCACATTTTACTTATTCTTCAGCTCTATTGTACTTTCTCGGTAGGAGGTGAAAACTGGCAATTACTCTTGAAGATGCACAGATAGGAAGATAGAACATAAATCAAAATAAAAAGAATATGAATGCATTCTTCAGTTATTCAATGGATATTTATTCAACCCAGGTGCTTGGGAAAGACTGTTATAGCAAGCCACACAGTACATTATGAGAAGTTTCTCCAATCTGCTTGATGTTACTTGGCAATCAGAAGAAAAGGAGATGAAGAGAAGCGACGATAGTGTATGCAGCACACAATCCAAATAAAGCCATTTGGAAAGAAAAGGTCGGTACTGGTCGGGTTGACATGAATAGTATTTCTATAAGATGCAAGTAGTTCATAATAAATACATAGATGAATTTTAGGAACACTTACAACATTTCTATTCTTGAACTCTAAGGGAATTTTAAAGGAAGAGAGGAAGACATTCACGTGGACAGTACTTAATTTTAAAGACCATACTCTTGCTCTAAAAAAAGCCTTTGTGTATTTGAAGGTCAGAATTCAGATGAACTTGCTGGAATTCATATTCATCAGGAAGAAACAAAGTAAGTCCTGGGAAGCCCATTAAAAAAATATAATGTGCTTTTTCCTCAGGAATTACTCTGAAATTGGGTGTCATGTATCTGACTTAATGCTCTAATGGTATGACTTGAACACTGGGGGAGGATTTACAGGAAATATCTGTTCCTTATCTGATTATAGAAAGAAACCAAAGTCTTGCAGCCTGACACTCCAAGGTGGCTTGCTGTCAACCTAAACCGCCAAAATTAACTATTTATCATTGGATTAAAACAGAGCTCAGATCGGCCACATTGTTCAAGCTCAAAGACTCTCGGACCCCAAAGGAATAGACCAAAAAAACCCACAAAGCCAGGCAGGAAAACACAGAGGCACAGAAAAAACGAGGTGACCCGCTGACTCCTTCAGAGCAAGAAATACCACGGTGGCCCCTCAGACCAGTCCTATAGACAACACCGCTTTCCAAGTTACAGGCTGGAAATTGTGACAAACCAAGCTTGGTGGCAGTTGTTACCAGAACAAAACACCTTGAAGAACAATTTCTGTATGAGAAATGATTCGGGAGATTGCCAGCTATCAAGAAATCATTCAGAAAAATCTTTTTGGAAAGTCTCTCCTAATGAAAAATGCAGAAGCTCATCACGAGAGCCTCACTTTTCGAAAAGAGCAGTACAGAGGTTTTGTCGAGGCTGGAGCTTTGCAGATGTGATTTTATCTTAAAAGCAGGCCCTTGAAAACAACCGGGAGCACGCCAAGGAGGCACACAGGCACTTCAGGGATCTTGAAAAGATATCGCGGCATATAGCAGAAGACAAATGATGAGAGTCGAGTTAGACACAGGGGTGCAGGACCCGTTGCAGCACCTAACAAATCCCCCATTACGGGAGCAGACGCCTGCCAGGGGCTGTGCTGGGTCTGTAGATCTCTCAGCCTCTGTGCCTCGCTCCAGACCTACTGCAGATCCCATGAGCTATTGCTGAGAGTGATCTGAAGGCTTTATAGCCCAGCTGCTATGCTTGTTTGGATTATATTAAATAAAATTAATTTTATTATTATATATTATGAATTATACTATGATTATATTCAATGAATGAAAACGGCAACCTCAACAAACTATATACCCTCAATTTACAAAATCTACTGGTAGTAATTAAAAAGAATTACATTCAAAGACCAAGGGAAATCCAGGGAAAATCACAAGACAGTGGCACTTTTGCACTAAAAACTTCAGCAGTACACTTAGGGTAGTAGTAAAACAGAAAAGGAGGCAGGCTAAAGTTTAAAGAGCTGGTTTTAATTTTAAAATATATACATATATGTATCCTGAAAGTGGCTTCTGAGGAGAACTCTGTCCTCCAAACCCACGGAGCCCCGAGCCGAAGCAGGCAGCGGTGCAGAGGCACCTGCCCAGTGCAGGTGGGAGCAGCCGCAGGCACAGGCTGGGGGACACGAACACAGGAGAGAGGCAGGGAAGAAAATAATAGCTGTTTTCAAGCACGTGTAGCTTCTCTGATGGGATATTTCTAATGCAAATGTCTGGTAGACTGGGGACAGAAGCTGGGTTTTTTAGCAACAGGATAACTAAGATGAGATAGATTATTTATGCATGAATGCAATATTACAGTGCCAAAAAAGCTAACAGTGCATTAATTCCCCTGCCTACTGATTTAAAGGACCAGGTCACAGCCTTGTCAGATGCTTTTACATGTCAGAGTGGTCCGTCGGAGCCTAGCACTGCTGCTCGCTGGGTTTTGTGTCATGCCACCACCGTAACAGACAGCTCACCGACAGGTAAAGACCAAATCTCTGCCCTGATTTCCTCTCGGACCCACTGACCCAGTCTGAAGGATGCAGATGCCCGTGTCCCATGGCCCAGGCATCCACAGCCTAAGCTTAACACTCACAGGGCAGCTGCAACCGCTGAAATCATCTGATCCTTCCTCAGCTGTATCGAACTCCTAAAATCCGGTACTCAAAGCTTATCTCTACTTTCATCAGCGCTAGACCCCAGAATGCCTTGTTATATACAACCATATCATACAATCATATGTTGTGCACCATATGCATGATACTGGCACAAGGGGGGAAGCAAAGATCACGATGCATCAGCATTTGGTAGGTTCTGTATCACTTCAAAAGGGGTCCAAGCTGCCACCCCAGAAAGTTTTTTTAAATAATCTTAATCGTTGGGCTTTTTCACCTTTATTTAAGGAGTGCAAGGCGCTCCATCTTGAATATAGAAGTAATGCGTCTTTGCCCAAAACAATATGCAGCATGAAGGAAATTCAAACTGACACTATTCCAAGACAGCAAAGGCAAACTGATTTAGCAACTCTGACAGGCATTTATAAGCAAAATAAAATGTGAATCTAATTTCAGCCTACTGTACTGAAATAATATGCAACATGTTTTGATGTCATAACATGAATATTTCATATATGAACAGCATCTTGTTTGGTAGTGAGATGCTTCCAGACACCTGCGAGAGAAGGTCCTGGGAGACAGAGAAGGCTTAATTGCTGTTTCTCAGTGAGCAACCTAACAGTACAGTAACTTTTAGATCCTTATTGACTTCTTAACTCTTTTGCCAGATGTCAATATGTAAAAGTTTAGAAGTAAAAGTCATGGCTGAACCTTTCCTTCTAATTAATGGCTGTATTGATCAGCTACGTTTTCCTCTTGCCTCATGTCACAAAAACCACTGGATTTCGGAAGGGTCCCTGCCAAACAGGTATTTGTACTTATGGCTTGCTAGTAAAAAGCAAAGACTGAAATCTCCAGCATGCTAACAGCATCGCTTTTTAAAAGTGCATTGATAATGAACAGCCCAATGAACTAGGGCAAAGTTGGGTATTTATGGTCTCAAGAGCATTTTGTTTTGATTTGCATTGAGTTTCAAGGTTCAGCAGTTTAATAGCCAGCATGGCCACATTTTGATTTCCTTCATTTCAGATTTAGAAAAAAAAAAACCATCACAAGGTTACATCTCAAACAAGAAATCAATCCCAAATTCTACCTGGCAGTTAACCAATGGATGTGGAAAATATAGTCCAGCCACTGCTGAAGTTTTGCTGAATTTTGTTACAAAACATTTGCACAGCCCTTAAAGCTGCTCAATATCTTCTAGCCTAAAAATATACGCAATGAAAAAAATGCACATAATTTAAATGACACTGAATATTCAATAATGGTAATGACTTAAATATTAGAGGGTCTTTGATGTGTATTTCTGGGGAAACTGCATTCGTCCTTGACCTTTGCTTACTCATTATTTTGTCTACACATAATTAACACATTCATAATATCATATAAATGCCACTTATTGATACTGTCCCAAGGGCAACTAGTTATCTAGGAAGAACATGGACACATTAACATTTACTAACTCATTTAGCTTCTCTTCCGCATTAAACTCAAGAAATCCATTTGTCAAATCACACAGAACTGTATATTAAACAGGCAATATTTAACAAGTTAATGTTTTAAATTTTGTCAGACAACAGTGACAGTCATTTAAAGGGACAGCCGCTAACGAGAGCGGCAGCGATCCCGTGCTGCTGTGGCACAACTGCCACTCCAGGATACAGACGACGGCACCACCTTGAGATTATACGTACAAGTTCTAAATAGATATAACTTACTTTCTGAGTTTTTACATTTTCTTCTTATTTAGCAACAGAGAGTTGCTATGTATACTGGGTAAAAGCTTCAAATTCATCTTCAGTGACCTGCGTCTACTCAGGAGGGTAACGTTGCCCCCAGGGCACCAGCTCAACAAGGTTTGAGGTCATTCAGGTCAGGTATTTAATCATATTATACAGTATCTCCTTACCTACAGATTTCACTGCTTTGCGAGATGTTGAGTATCTCCTGCAGCAAGGCCAAAACCAAGAGCCTGGCAAAGGGGTTTAAGGAAAATTAATAGTAATCTCGCATCCTCTTTTTTTCTCCAGAACACATTCTCCATTATTCATCAGCACAGCTAAATATTCAGGGTCACTTAAGATTATTGTGAGCATTTTGTTCACTGTACTTGACTTTTATCTGGGAATTATTTTGAAAGACTTTCATGACAAATATCTGGTAAAACACATGTCAGCACTTTGGCAGGGCTGGCAAATTTTTTAGTGAGCTCGAGTTAAATTTAAAATGGAAATTGGACTAATTAATTACTTGAGATGGAACAAGAGCAGGATTTCAGCATCCGACTCCAATGAAACAATGCAAGAAAAAGCAACAACTGGCGCGATTCCAGCGGGAACAAGTGCAGGCAGCGCTTCCCAACGAGCAAGAGCAGGCAGGAGCGAGCAAGAGCAGGCAGGAGCGAGCAAGAGCAGGCAGGAGCACGCTCCCTGGGCTGCAGCCTCCTGTGACCGACACAGAAATGACCTGGAGAAAGGCACGGAGGAGTAACGGGCTCTCAAGATGACACCGCGACATTTTCTCTCCTGAGGGAAGGAAAATAATAATGAGTAAGATGTCAAACCGAGAACCGATGGATACTGGCAGGCGCGTCACCAATGCTTTAGGTATGAAGAAGTCCTGGGGATCAGGACAGCGGTACCAGGGCTAAGGGCTCCCTGGTCGTGGTCCTGCACAAGTGTCCCCGTGTCACACTCGTGGGACACACACAGAGCCGGGCAAAGATGCAGAAAGCATTGCTGGAATTCCATCTGCATCCTGGATGCTTTGGTTAGACTACAAGTATGGCTCTCAATAATCTGGACTAGAAGTTTTACTGCTTCCAAGCCAGAATCTTTCCATTCAAGAAAAAAAATAAAGTGCTTGGTGAACAGACAAAGAATGTACTACATGAGGCTCCAACAGGGAAAAATAATGAATAAAGCAAGAAACTGCTACCAGGTTTTCATTTTGTACTTTTACAACAGAAGAAGGAACAGAAATGAAATACAGCCTAAGTGAGTAAGAAGCAGGTGATGTAAGGAATCAATACACAAAGTTATCAAATAAGCAAAGCTGTCTGCTAGAAGAGACCTTTCTGACAGATCCCACCGGAGGATATCCTGAGCATTTCAGCATTAAAAAATAAAAAATCATAAGCAGCCCTAGGCAAATCATGGATTTTTCCCTGCTAATGTTGATTTAAAATATGTAAATGTATTCACAAAATAGAAGGTGTGGATAATGACTGTTAAATGTGCAGAACAGTGACCATTAAAAACAATAGCAGCAAATACACAAAAGAAAACAGTTTTCAGTTTTGATTTTTCTATGTTCACCATGGAAACCTCTCTCTAAGCATTATCATCAAGTTCAGCTGAAGAAATACAACAGGCAAAGTTTTACCCTCCTTTTTATTTGTGTAGTGAAGGGCAGAATTTTCCCTTATGTGCTTTGTCAAAACAGTTTGAAATAGGAGTGTTTGTCTATCCATAGAAAGAAACCCACAAACTCCTCACAAATCGAAAATTACCCATTACAAATTCTCAGGTTCTGTTCTGGGGGAAAGTGGTGAAAAAAGACAAATCTGAAGATGAAGTACAGCAAAAATGGATTGAGCCTGTGATTTGCCCAGCCCTCTCTGCACAATATACCTCTCTTCTGGTAGGACCTGCATGGAAAATACACGTGGAAGTGTCCGGGGTCTCTGACAAGTTACTGACAGCTGATGGATGGATCAAATCCAATAACTGGAATACAAAATGATAAGGTTCAGAAATGAAGGGGATGAGTGACAGTGGCTAAGGAGATGAACGGACAGGGGAACCTTCACAGCAGAAGGCTGAATCTCCTTTTTCTTCGTGAAGAGGATAATGAATTGGTTGACAACAGCAGGAATTCATTTTCAGCTATGAATATTGGTCTTAAAAAAACTTTACAGTGCTTTTACATTCGTGTTAGCAGTGTTGCTAACATGTGGAAGGTATTTAAGACTTTATGAAACTCAACTGTGACCAATGATAATGGGTATCTGTGCCAACAACATGCCATCACGTTGGAGGGCTGGAAATGCTCTCCCAGATCAGAAGTTCAGCCCACTCATACTACTGACACACCACCACTTTACTCCCTTCCTAATGCCATCAAAGTCACCTCAAAGGCAGTTTTATGACCTCTAAACATGTTCAGATTCAGAAAAAGTTAAGAAAGTGTTCAGACACGCAATATGACCCAAAGAGTAAAAGGATTATAAAGAAGGGGGGGGGGGGGGTGGAAGCATTTTGGATCAAAGCATGTTTGCACCTACAAACCACTCTGTCCAATGTAGCTTTTAGAATTTTTAATAATTTGGTATGTTGTATCATTAGTAAAAATAAAGTGTCTTATAAATTAATTCTCAGGAGTGTCCTATTTCATTGACATTTTCCACTGGAGAAAGAAATTGCTCAAAGGCAAGTTTCCAAAAAGCAACGCTTCTCTGGACTACTGCGCATCCTTTTTTCTAATGCAGCTTCCTCCCCCTGCAGCCCAGTGTAACTCTACTATTTCTGCCACACTTCTATTTTCAGCTAATATATTTAGCCATTTGCAAAAGTGGAATATGAGGAGCCATCCAAAATGGACCCACATTTCCTGCTTGTTTTTCATCAGACTAATTCTACTTTCTCCCATATCCTGCCTGTACAACTGACATCCTTCCTACAAACCAGTCTACAAGACCACAGTACCATTTAGCAATCAAAACACGGATGCTTGTTATCTGCTTCTCTTTCTGCTATTTACTTTTTTGGCCTCCATTTGCCTTTTCTTCTCAACTTACACAATATTTGGGTCAGTAACTTTCAATACTTCTACTTTTGCATTGTTTCACACACACTGGCAGGTGTTATGGGAAATGCATCTATTCTAGTCGTGTTATTAATTTATAAACATTTACAAAAATTACACAGACATATACTCTGCAAAATCAAAATACCCTTGGGATACTTGGCCAACTTTAGTTCACAAATACTAATGACAACTTTCCTCCCTTCCCCTTTTCAGATTATATGTTTAAGAGGATTCTTTTTTTCCTACAAAAGAATCCAAAAAGCCCAAACGGGGGCGGGGGGGGGGGGGGATGATGTTTGATTAGAGAGAGGGAAAGAAGGATGAAGCTGAAGAAGTTATTTTCTTCTGGTCCCAAGTTAATCCTGTAGGAAATCAGTGCAATTCAAAGGGCTTTTTTTTTTTTTCCCAACAAAACATCTAAGTCAGCTCATGTTCATCTGAAACTCAGTTTACTTTAGAAAGGCTAAAGTAATAAAGCAGTCCATCAATTATTTAAAGTGTTTGGCCCTGATCCTGGCAGGGCTTGGGTACACGCTTAATTTCATCACAGTCTTAAAGGCAGAGTCTTCCACGGCCAGAGGCTCGGTGGGTGAAGCAGCTGAGAAAGAAAACGCATGAATTGGCTTTTTCAGTGAAAAGAGAAGAGTCGTTCTGCTCGTGGACGAAGGATGCTCTGAGCAGACAGTCGGGATGAATCCAGACCTGGTTGCTCAGGGCATGGTCCCTGCCACCCCAGTGCCCCCCCTGGGTTCAACCACCCCCATCAGCACCCATCTCACAGGGGGCTCAGCCAGACAGTGGGGTCCAGACGTAGACTAATGAGTCCTGAGGGAGGGGGGACCGTCCCGTCCCTGTTCTCCCCCAACCTCATCGCCACGGGCCAGACCCGAGGGTGGCTGAGCCTCAGCACCGGCGCGCATTCAGCCTGCATCGCCCCGGGTCCCCAGGTCCTTTTCAGCTAAGAACCCTGAAATACAGATGTAGAAATTCAGAAAACACAGGTATATAGTTAATATATATAAAAATATACCACACTGCGTAAAAATAGAAGTACAGATAATACACATAATCTTTGTCCTTACAAGAAGAGGATTGCAATGGAGAAATGCATTCTTCTCTTCCATGGAATTTAATTAGTTACTAAATTTAGATACTGTCAGTATAGTTATAGACGATTCACTGCAGCTGGATTTAAATATTGTATGATATTTTATATTTTACACAATACTAATGGATGACATTACATTAGTATAGATATTGTCAAGTATTTCTATGCGAATGCTTAGGTCTCCTCATAATGGTTTAGACAGCTAGATCATATTTGATTACATTCTCAAAAACATACTTTCAGTCCCAGGTATTGGCAGTTTTAATGCAAGTATTCAGAGAGACCCTGAACCCCATGCAGTTGGGAAAGGGTGAGCCAAAGCAAAAATAGAGGTGCAAAAATAATTAAATCTGTGTTAAGCATAGGGCAGACTTATGATGCAATCCATGGGGGATAAAGTCAAGTGTTAAAATTTCTCCTCTGCCATAAACTTATTAATTTTAATAGCTCAGTAGACTAAAATTCAAAGAATTTGGGTAGAGCTTACTAGAAACTGAAGTGCCTAAATATCTCTGTATCTCTGACCATCTTCACATGTGCACCTCAGACCTTTGCCTCCAATAAAATAGCACACAACCAGCTCAGGAGAATTCCACAAGGATAATTAAAGACCTGAAATTTTAAGTCCATTCAGAGACTGCAGTAACAAAGGTCAAATGAGTTCTCAAGTCTGATACAAACTGCTTCTACTTCAAACCACAGAACTTCACAAGGTATTTCCTCCTGGAGACGCTGGGCTTAGCTATAGTCTGGCCTAAATTTTTGGAGTCTTATTCAAAAGTCACCGAGACAGACAGTATCTGCCATTTCAGACTGGTGCAATTTGTGAAGGATTCTATAAATCCTTGAAGAGCATTCCCCCACCTTCTTTTTAAATTTTTTTTTTATTGAGCAGACTCACACAGCCCAAGCTACTTTGCAAGATCTGTGCCACGGTAATGCATGGGGCTGACATCCCAGGTCTGCCAGAGAGAGAAGCTACGTGATCCAGGACTAGAAGTGCCATTTTAAAATGTGACCCTGAAGTTTATTTTTGACAGATGGGGTTTTTCAGGTATAGAACTGTGTTATCTCCGTAATATCGGAACTGAATTTCAGTTTGATCTATAAGATTATTTTCATCGCAACCCCTTTGGACGCTTGCAACAACAATATTTCCCTTCTCCCTACACGAATCTAATTTGGTCTTGCACTGCGCCTCTGCTTAGAAAGCTGTTTAGTGGCAATGCTGCAGAAATATGAATCAAATTTTCTTGAGTGAAATAAAATTAGCTATCCAGGAAAGGATAATCCACTTTTCTAGGGGCAGAGATTCCATATTTTAGGTAATGGTTCTAAAATACAATAATAATCATCATAATAAAATGGTTCTGAGATACAGTGCGTGCTGATAGCAAGCAGGCTATCAGAGGTAGCCTTGCTGTCTCTGGATACACTGGGAATGATTGGAAGCATTGGCTGGTATATTTACACCACAAATCTCAGAACTTCCTGAGTTAAAATAAAGGAAAACGATGACAGCGTAACAGCTCAGGGTTTGGTCCCAGACCTGGTTTTGATTTAGAGACCACTCCAGTGCCAGGTTAAATGTTTTTAAAAGAGGATTTGAAGGATCTTCCTCCCAGAGCAAACCAGAAACGCCTGCGCTAGATGTCTTCTTTGGGCAGAACGGGCGACCTCGTCCCTCTGCGCCGTCTCGGCAGCCAGGAGGAATCTCCCCGGGATGGAGGAAGGGGACGGTCCAGCTAACCGCCATCAGTCCCTCCTCTTCTGAAGCAAGAGACCCTCTTTGGCAGCAGAACCACCAGAAACAGGTTTTTTTGGCAAGTCTTCCTTAGCTTGCACTGGCAGAGGAGAAGCATTCGTGTCGCAGTCTTCTATGGGACGTCATTCTTACTGCTAACTGCACGAGCCACCATGTGAATGGACCCAACGAAGCAGTAAATGACAGAAGAGTCTGAGTAGAGGAGAAAGGAAGAAACCTTGTCTTTTGAAGTTTTCTTGCCATGCATCATGCTCTTTGCCCTTTTTCAACCTCTTCTAGCTCTTTGCCCTTTTTCAACCTCTGCTAACTCCCATGCCTCTCCTCTCCCAAAGAAAAGAGGCGACAAAGCCTGCCGCTGTCCTGTCCCGGTTTCTTTAAGCAACTTCCATCTCCTTCACTCCTGCTCAGCACAGAGCGCTTGGGAGGAGGCAGAGCCTCAGAGGCACGGCCGTGCAGGCAAGTGTATACAGAGAAGCAACTCTAAAGTAATTAAATAAACAGCAATACAAACATTGCACTCCTGTCCATTTATGCTAGCTATTGCAGAATGGGCTCCTCCATATAATGTTTGCACAGGAGCTGTGATGTATCACTTAATCTACTGTAAGGACTCTACTCATACCACCCGAGGTTGGCCAACGATGTGCTATTCAGCTCCACTGCAAGCTCCCACTTACATGGGATTGAACACACCAGAAGAAGGTATTACTGAGCTATTACTGGCACCTTTTGCCACATGCTGTCAAGTTTCTAACTTCAGTGGTCCAGAAGATTGAAGCAGAAAAGCAGGTGAGACAGTACAATCACGCGGTACAGTCGGACTTTATACTTACACACTGGAAAAACACTGACTGACCTTGAAACTTGCTCTTCAAAGGGAAGAATCAAGATTGAAACCAAACCAAAAAACCCCAAACCCTACACCCCTCACCAATAAACTGACCCACCCCAAACGGAGGGTAACAGAGGAGCAGCAACCAAACCCACCTGATCCGTGTTGTTAGCACGGTCCTGTGCCATGGCGTGATCCCAGTGTACTCTGAAAATGTTGGGACACAACCATTTCAGTGCCTTAAATCAGACCGTTTCAAATGTGCATCTTCTAGAGTGCACTTTGCTTTTCAAAAGACCGTATTAGTCACGATGTTTTGTTTTCTGCAGAAGGGCATCTCCAGCTCACACCTAAACCTGTGGTGAGAGCAGGTGACCTGGTTTCTGGTGTTTTTTCCTCCCAAGGAACAAACGTGGGTGTACTGAACTGCTCAGTACACTGCAAAGGTGCTCTGGACAGCTGCCTAATGTGCCAAACAACGCAGAGTCTCCCTGAACTTCAGAAGTGCAAATTCAGAGCTCATGAAACTGCCTGACGTGGCCAAAACCATGCAGTGGCAGTATTTAGCAGCTACCCAGTTCTGCACATTTTCTGAAGCCCTCTTGGTGCAACTCAGCTGCAGTTTCAAACCGCTTCACACCGCCATCCATCCCCCTCCATCTATTTGCTTTCTCAGGCATTGCTGCATGTTTGATTTCTAAGCCCTTGAGGGTGATTGAGCCAATTACCAAATGTACAGTCAGCTCTCCACGATGAAGTGCTCAACAACTTCAGTTCACATCCAAGTTTCAGGAGCTGCTGATCATTGCAAACAGGCTGACCCTCCCCCTCCGCCTAAAAAACACACCACCAACTAAACTGTCAGTTTAGAGCATCATCTCTCCTCATCCCATATTTCTTCAGCTACGCCCTGCCTTTCAGCACGTCCAGTAATTTGGCAATTAAAAGAAGATAGGAACCTTTTCAGGAATTGGGCTTATCTCCTGGTAAGGGTGGCAGAATTGGAAAAAAGGGCTAAGAGCAAAATCAGGACCAGGAAGATGTGGGGCTGCAGCCCTCCTATGGCCAATAGTCTAAAACATGACTATTGCTGAGGACCCTGGAGAGATTTCTGCTTTAAAACAGCCTGCGTGGGATTCAGAGCAGTCTATGGACAAAGCTCTCTCTCAGCCCAGACCAGACTGGGAGAACTCATCATTTGAAGGTGATCAAATACCTCCTTGCAATGCATATACCTTTCCCGTGGCAAAAATTATCAGTGATGGTATGTGCCCTGTGAGTGTTACTGGACATACTGTGCTCATAACTTTAAGTTTTCTGTTGCAGTGTGACATGATAAAATTTAGAGTATATGAACCCTTCTCCATCAAATCCTTTTTTTCCTATGGACACCCACTAAAAAAAAATCCTGTTAAAACAATTGCATCATGCTCCCATAACAGCTAACAAGCTGTTTTGTTTTTTTTTTTTCCCCTCCGTTTCAAGTCATTCATAGTGAAGTACCTTCAAGAGTGAAAACCGCCAGTCACAGCCAGTTGGCAGGAGGGCTTACACTTTCAATATCCACTCCAGGGATGAAGGACGAGCAAACTCCTAACCCGCACACTTGTTGTGGAAAGCCCTCGGCCAGTGAGACCACACCATTCCCAGCTTCCATTTAGCTGAGCAAGCGAAGCTGGGAACCCATTAATTTACTGCGTGAGTTATGGTTCCCTGCAGCACCTTTTGTTCACTGTCAAGGTTCTGCAACAATGACGAATGCAGCTACATTCAGCCCAAAACTCTAGAATTTGATATACTAAATCATTCTAGATATTAAATGTCTCAGCGATAAGCCTAGCAAATGAATTCCTCTGGAGCCTACACTTCTTGCTGTATATGAGGCAGGAGGGACTCCTGATATAGCTCCCTACTGTTTCATGGAAAATTACAGAGTTTGGTAGCATTGTTACCCCCAGGAAAGAAACCAGAATCCCAGGAAAATTCACACAACTTCCAGTGGCTACTAAAAGCAGCTGCAAATCTGCCTGAATAACTGAGGCAGCAGAAGGCAGTCTGGGGCATTAGGAGGTGACCAGTTATTCCTATTTTATTAGCAGTAGCTATACACGCATATAAAATTTCCACTTACTCTAGTAAATAAACAGAAAAGACTGCAGCAAAATAAACAAACAGGGGAACATAGTCAGAATGCTTAAGCAGCAAGACACAGGCAGGTTTTCAGTCTTACTCTTATCAACCTCACTATTAATCTTTTTTTGTTTAAAATTATCTCCTTCCTTCAGCCACAGCATACTGAAGTCAAGAGAACTGAATACATTTCTTCGTAACGAATTTGTAAAGAATACGTAACTTTCCAAAGGAATCCTAAACCAAAACAGATTAAGGCATGAAGGGGGTGGAACAATTGCTACTTCATTTTTAATTTCTCAAAATCACCATCAGATATATCACAGTGGTTAACACCAGAAAGATTTTGCAAGCTTCATAAACAATAGAGGTATTACCCATTATCACGCAAGTACAAATTAGTTTGACCTTTCCAGCTTTCTCATACTAGGCTTCCTTTTTTCCACTTGACTAGAGAAAACATTGAGCCAGTCCACGTTCTGCGCTCTTCATTCTCAGATGTATTTGCCTAGTGTTTTTTCCCTACATCTGTGATTAGAAGAGACCCATCAAACACTGAATTCACCTGAGCAATTCTTTCACTCAAAGCAGCGCATTACCAGTGCTCCCTAGGACAGACTCAGCCTTATGCTTAGCATTGCACCCTATCTGCTTTTCCCATCTCTGCCTCCCCGGTAAAACAATGTGTGATATGTTCATTTAATATTCATTGCAGGAAGTGTTGACAAACAATATGAAAATATTGCTGTGGCAGCAGAGATCAGAGAGGGAAGGATGCTCCGTGCTTTCCATCTGTCCTGCCCGTCCTCCCTGCCCACAGACCTTACCCATCCCTGCCTGCCCAGATGCCTGCTTGATGCCCACAGAAAACGGAGCTGGCAAAGCAGATCTCTTCCGCCACGTGGATTTCTGGACTGGACGAACGCTGAGCTAGCCTTAACAGAAACACGTACGTCCCCAGAAAGCCTTCCTGCAAGTCACCGAGTAGAAGTGCGCACAGACAAACTATCCCTTGTGCCACACACCTTTCAGGACAGCTTCTCTGCGCAAACTGTGCACGGGCACTGATTTCTGCAAAGTTTAAAATCGTTCCTCCCGAATAATCGGTGCCTTCTATCAGCAAGTCTGACCCTGTTGGATCCAGCAGAGGAATCCTCTGGTTCTCTTGGTCATCTTGTGTTGAAAGCCAAGGAGCTGAGGAGGAGCAGAGAGAGGGTAATGCTGAGCAAGCCACAAAAACCCCTTACCTGTCAGCCAAAATGTAAGAGGACCTGCTGCATCAGGCTGTGTAAGTAAAATGGATAACAGCGAGTACAAAATCAGTGGGGAAAAGTGAGGGGTAAGCTGAGAAGCAGGATGGGTCAACGGAGAATCATGACACCGATGAAAGAAATGTGTCAAGGAGAAAAATGATGCATTTTTTCATGGATTCCTCAGAACTGGGAATCCTGAAGAAATCATACCGTAGAAATTGTGATTAGGGTTATAGGCGTAAAAATTCAATATCCATCTAAAAGCCTGCAAACCGGCACTGGCTCTATCCCCGGCCAGCGCAGAGGGGCACGCTCCCAAAGCTCCAGGGCTGGCTGCGGGTGCTCTGTGCTGGATGGGGTGGGATGCGGGGCGGGATGCAGGGTGGGATGCAGGGTGGGATGCAGGGTGGGATGCGCGGCGGGATGCGCGGCGGGATGCGGGGTGGGATGCGGGGTGGGATGCGGGGTGGGATGCAGGGTGGGATGCAGGGTGGGATGCGCGGCGGGATGCGCGGCGGGATGCGGGGTGGGATGCGGGGTGGGATGCGGGGCGGGATGCAGGGCGGGATGCAGGGTGGGATGCGCGCCGTTGCAAGCCGGGGGCTGATGTTGCTGGGGCGGCAGCCGGAGCCGTGCGGGTGATGCGGGTTGAGTGCTGCCACCCTGTGGGACCGGTGTCACTCGTGTCTCTGCGTGTCACCCTGCTGCGTGCCCTGCTGAGCTCCCCACGCTCAACAGCGTAGCGGGGTTTGGGAAACCGGGGTGGGGGGCTCTGATGCCCAAACAAGCTGTTTCCAGAGAAGCGTAAGGCGCTGAAATATGTTTGAAAGTTAATTCAGGAGCTGGAAATATTTATAAATATGATTTGGAACAAAAAGGTTACTGAATTCTGGCCAGAATAAGAACAAATATTACAATTCAAAATAATTTGCATGTCAAAGTTAACAATCTGATGTATTTACACAACTTATATTTCCTCACGCATATCAAGGCCTGGATTGAAATCCTGTTTTGTACATTGCTACAAGCGGATTCTGTTTGAAATTACCCTTCTGCTGTACTTCATATTTCATTCATTTCTACTTCCAGCTATACATGCACAACAGAGGGCATTATACATCTCCCTAATTGAACAATACAGATCAATTAAATATGAAAAGTCATTCTTGGACTAAAACCCTCTTAGGCAAATGTTCTGCTCTTACGCTAAGTAACTCTCTTAAAAAAGCTAGGAGTTGAGTGCTGTTCAGAAGCTTCTTTTTTTTTTTTTTTTTTTTTTTTTCCAAAAGACAGGAGACCAAGAAGATTCATCCATTCATTCATGACAAGAGGATACAGAGCTTTTGCCTCCATTTTACAAGAGCAGGGTAGTAGTGATAAAAAAATCTTATTTGATGAAAGCTATTCAGTGCTCTGTGCGGGAGGTGAAGAACCCCCCTCTGCTCAGCACCGAGCATGTCTTTCAAACAGCTCTTGTGGGTCACACCATTAACACAAAGATAAGTACAGTGTTATCAAATAATATCATGGAAAAAGAATATCACATGAAATGAATTTATGCACCATTGGTAGCCCACCAGTTACAGGTTCCTCACACATATGCTATATAAAATGGGAGGGTCCCGCTAAAGGTCCCAGGGGAGAAGATCCAGTGCATCAACCCAGCAAACAGGTCACACTTGATGGTGTCAGAAACCAAGGCTGCCATGGGTGGGCTCAGATCCCCCTGAAAGCAGCTCAGCACTATCACAGTTAGCCAGGATGTTTGGTTTGCCACCGACTCACCCATACCTGTTCTTTGCTAACACACAACCTGTCCTATAAAAGATTATTGACTTAAACCTGGTACAAGCCTACAGCCAAGTTAACAGAAGAATCTGGCTCGGATACGAGCCCAACACTACCAGCCCAAGGAAGGGAAACCTGCCTGACAGCAACCTGGGCAGTTTACAGGCTTTCTCCCACCCCAAAGGTCAGCCCTTAGCTCATAGGTAGTGAGTGGCACGGGACTTCCTAAAGGGACAGAAGAACAGACCATGGCTCAGTCAAAAGATGGGCATGGAGAAAACAGGACTAAACCCAGCAGACGGGGTTGAGCAGGATTCATTTTTTCTACTGATTGCACATTAACAGAGCCCAGGAAGAGGGAGATTGCCCAAACCATGGCTATGGATCAAACTGGAGAAAGCTCTCTGCTCAAGGTTTTATAGCTATAGCTAGAAAGATGTAAAAATGGGAGATCAGAACTATTAACATACAGCCGGGGAGCAGGGAAAGCAGCGTGCACTGAATACACTCGGCAATCCTGTGGACTTTCCCAGACAGCTGGTTGGGTTTTCACACTCCTACTACTGGAAGCACAGAGATGGAAATGTGTTTAATTGTTTGAGTATGATGTTGTTTGTAAGTCCTCCCAAATAATACCTTGTTATTTGCATAAAAAGAGTTCAATAAACCATGCACTTGCAGTTCAGTTAAAAAAACACTGGTAGGTTATTGCTATTCAGTACTATTTAGACTAAATTACCACTCGTAATACAGGTTTCTCCATTACAAACACCAAGTATGCCATTTGTTCCCTTTCTTAGTCTACTAATTGACTAAAATGACCTGCTAAACCTTATGTAGATTGGGTTTAAATACCACATCTCTTCCTTGGCTTAACATTTATATAAATAAATTATAAACACAGATTTTGTCTGAGGCCAACAAAGATCTTACACTGATAGAACTTACAGAAGGGTAAAACAACGTGGAGTTAGAAGCAGCTCAGGATTAACTTGTCTCCCAAACAGCTACCAAGTGCCAACAAACTCTTTGAAGTCCCAGCAGCTCTGACCACGTCCCCTCGGCTGGGTGCAATCCTGTGGGACTACCATGCTCCCCCCACCAGTCACCTCCGAAGTACGTTAATTTAGGAAATCCCAGGAGATGCAAGTGGTGACCAGGTCGGAAATTAAACTACTCCCGAAAGACTGCGGGAGGTGCGGGGACACTGATGGAGGAGCCCTTTGGACTGTGCTACCTGTGAACAAGGACCAGCACGGCAGAGAGTGCTGTCATATTGCCCTCCTGGATTAAAAAAACATCTGGAGAAAGCCAAGCCTAACAGTTGGTCTTTCAACCACATCTTGCTCTACAGACAAGAATGGGGAAAGCCCCTGTGAGATGGTTAATCAGGATTGTGTCCACTGAGTGTCACTGAAGCCTGGCTCAAAGCCTCTGGAAAAACAAAGAGGAGAAAAGGTGGTGAAGCACCCTCGTGGTACTTTTCTTTTAATCTTTAGTATAATGCATCTTAGGAGAGCTTGGTACTAGATACATCAGAACTTTTATTCAGTAATAAAAAGATGTTTGACTGTATCCGAGACATTTCCAGCAAACCTTCAAGTACTAGAGCATCAACTGCTGATCAGCTGGGACCTTATGGAAGACTTAATAGAAGAAACAAATGTGGTAGAACCTCATTTTTGAAACCTTGAGCTGTTTAACACAATTTTAAAAAAATTCCTTTAAAGATAATTTAAAAAAAAACAAACTTTAAAGGTAATTTTTAAAATGTAATGGTTGTAGATTATTTTCTTGAGTCCCCAAAACATTTTTTTGAAGTGGAATAATGCAGTAAGTGCATCACTTACCTTACTGAAGTCCACATGCTGATACATCTATGCTGTAATTACGTACCTGAGCAAAAATCCCAATTTACATTGCAGAGTCAAAACTTGCTCCTTATGCTCTAGCTTCCTAAATTTGAATCATGCATATGGCAAAGTCACTAGATTAATTGTTTTCAAAACACTTTGACCCTGCTGGTCCCGAGAGTTTGACTTTCAGTGATCTAACCCAGCAATTTAAAAAAACCCAACAAATCTTTCTTTTTCTTGGTGTCCTGTTGAAACAGATTTTTATCCTGCAGATTAAGATAAAAAGTGACTGCTTGTATCTAGGGAAAAGCAAAGAATGAAGTTATTTCCCAAGTACAACACACACAGTACTGGAAAGCCCTGTTTAGTGTAGGAAATACTGTTGTCTTGGTTCATAATGAAATGTGAACCTCATTTATGCCAAGATTGCAAGCAGATTTGACACAAGAGCTTTTGGTTTAATATCGCCATTTTTGGTGGATGATGGTAGGGGACAGGGAATAGTCGTGTACACGCATGAAGCAGTAAATCGGTTGGATGTCATCATTATATATTTGCTTTGCTAATAATAAAAAAAATGAATCACTACTGTCATGATATTCGTATTTATATTTGAGTAACCACTGTAGCAGATAACAGTAAAGATGTGTGCAAGTTTAAATCTTGGCAGCACGCCTAGATTAGAGCTTTGGAGCTGACATTTGTGGATTTTGTGTGATTCATGTTACTTTTCTGTGTTTGTGATTACCTTCCTGTCAGGGGCTGCACATCACTCATGCACCAAGCAGCAGACTTCCAGTTTCTGCATGTGAAGGAAAATTCCCAACTGTTGCGTCAAACTCTCTTCAAATTGAGCCCCATCCTCTGTATAACAACGGGGCTGAACAACAGGTCCCCAGCAAAATCAAGGGAGCGTGTAAACAGCTTTTACAGGGACATTATTGGGTCATTTTAGGCCACAGACGGAGGTGTGGGAAGAAACCCCAGACTTGCTCTAATCTAACATGGCTAAAAATAGACCTGTGATGATTTATGAACTTTCAAACGCAGCAGAGTATTTTTAAGCAATAGCATCTTCTCCCGCACCGCCTGCAGCCCAGGAGCTGCCTGCACGGCGCCGGGGCTGTGCCCACCCGTGCCCCCAACGGAGACCAGCCACGGGCAGCCAATACCTCCATCACGCTTCAGCAAATAAAACTCAGAAAGACCACGAGAGAAAATAAAAAGGCAACGATCTAGCTCTCCTGTGGTTAGTATCCTTCCTTCAGCTCTGCCTTGTCTTTACCTCTGATTTTTATTTTTTTTTAAATCAAGTTAACTACACAGAACTGTCAGACAAAGCCAACTCCCTAAACCAAGGGAAATAAGCCACGTGGCATCAGAACATCTATAAAATCATTCTGAAGTTTTGCATCTGTGGCAGAAATTGTACAGGAGCTTACACCTGTTTTCTTAGCTGTCCCTGATGGGGTAACACAGGAGTGTATTTTAAATCAAAGAAATGTTAATCCCGCTAAATATAAAGACCCGGCTATCGACAAGAAACACTTTCACGCATGAGGAGGTGCAAGTTTGGGAATCAAGGTGGGCTCTCTCACCAGCTGCTTGCTGTCTTGCAGCACTGCTATTTTTCCCTCTAGAATAAACGCTCCTCAGCTGACGGTTAAAACTCAGCACTCGGGTAACAAGCAGTGGAGGGATTAACACTGGAAATACAACTAAGGCCACCCCAGGGAAGGACGGCTGTGGTCTCAGAGACCACCCGTCCAAGAGGGCTTGTGCCACACCACGGCCAAAGGTGTCCCCGTGGCCCAGAGAAGAGGACACGCTGCCGCTCGCCCTCTCCCACCACCCAGACCACGCCGAAGGCACACTTGCCCCTCACCGGCCATCCGTGGTGACCTCAGGCGAGGGGCTGAGGAGCTCTGGACATCACTGGTAACGCACGTGAAGTTAGGGTTTGAAGGCGGTATCGGTTCATCATGTTTACTCTTTACGTGCTAAGGGAGAAGCGAGGCTTCTTGCAAAGGTAAGCTTTTCTTCTGCTGTCATTCACATTCAAAGCATCTACTTTGTCACCGTGTAGAACAGCACAAAGCTTAAAATTCTGGGAACACTAGGTGGGCTAGAAGAGAGCTCAGTTCCACCGCGGAAGGTAAGGACGGGAAAATCTCCAAGTCACCGGAGTTTTGCCAGGATCGCTCAACTCCAACTACCTAGAGGCACACCCTGCCTTACTCCAGTCCTCGCCAGCCCCGCGCTGCCTCCAGGCGAGCTAACGCACGGGGCAGGAGACCCTCCGGAGCCTCCAAACAGGTGGTTATTTACAAATACACACAAAACAAAGGGCTTGGCGTGGCTTCCCGCGAAGGCTTAGTTCGCTTGGAGGGATCTGATGAAACACCTCGTGAAATCAAGCAAAATCTTGTCAGATGTATTCAGCTCTGCCCAGAGTTCAGCACAGGAGGGAGAGGTTGCTGCATGCCAGCAGAAGCCATTGTCTGAAGCAGGCTGCTTTGGGAAAATTAGCAGTGCACACACCTCTAAATGAGGCTGTACAGCAAGTAAAAGAGGGATTAGCCATGTAAAGTAAGTCCTTTTGGTATTAGATTAAAGAGGGGAGGTGACTTTGAAGGATTATTCAAGAGCCATTTAAGCAGTTTCCAGGCACTTACAAACGCAGGGTAAAAATGCAAGCTCCTCAGGACCAGAAAAGAAGAAAAAAAATCAGTGTCCTGGCCCGTAAAGGAGCGGAAAAGGCTTCTGGAGGGTGCACCGCGCTGGCCCCAAGCGCAGGGCCCCGTCACCCGGCTTCCCACGCTCGGCACCGGCCACCGTGCCCCACGACAGCAGACAGCAGCGTGCGGGAGCCTGGGCTGGAGCACCGCATGCGTACCTGGGATGGAGCTGCTCGGCAGGGAGCGAGAGGAAGGAGGGAAGGGGCTCCGGCAGCCACGATGCCACTGGGACGTGCCACGGGCCGTGGCATCCCCGGCCCCACGGCGGGTGGCTACGGGCGGCCGGGCACGGCGCGCTGGGAGGGAGCGCGGCAGGCGCCGTGTCAGAAAGGATCTTACGAGTAGTGTGACCATTTGAATAGGAGGCTTACATCGGTCCCTGCTCTCCGCTAAAGGATTTATCTGCTAGGATGCAGGTCCTGAACCGAACCACGTAAACAGGAGGATGTGCGAGCACAAACACAAAACCTGACTTCTCTCTACAGCCAAATGCTCCCCTTCTTCCCTGCACCTCCGGTGCCTAATCAACATGCTGGCTCTTAATCCTTTGCCCACATTAATCCAGCAAGGGAAAATGACTACGTTGCTGCAAGACATCAGACTGTTTTACTGAACCCTCCCTGGAAAAAAAAAAAACCCAAACCCGCTTTTGCTTAGTCTAAAAAGTGACGGATGATTAGTATGTAAGATACAAACTATTTCCACTTGTTATGCAAGCAGCATCGTTTAATTTGTAGTTTAGAGAGCAAGTCACTCCTGTCTGGGATAAATAAAACAACATGCTGCATTATGTTGCTCGCAACACGGAAGCAACATCAGCCTGGGGAAAGCAAAAAAAAAAAAAAAGGCAGCAGCTAAAACTCGAGCGAGGAACGCTGCCTGGATGAAGCAAAAAGTTATGCATGCATTTCTGCCAGCCGGGGAGGGAGCATCCCTCTGCCCGCAGACACACACACACACACGCAGCCCCATCCCCGCGTTCTCCACCGCCGTTCCCTCTCCCCTGCGCCCGGGGCTCGCTTTGCCCGACCCCGGCACACGGCTCCGCTCCGCCCCGGCTGGCGGGGGGGGAGACACGGACACGAAGGAACCCAGCCCGGCACCCCACGGAGGAACCGCGGCTGCCGGATGCTCCGCGGGGACCCCCCGGCCGGCGCCAACCGCGCCCCGACCCCCCGCATCCCCTTCGGTGCCCGCATCTCCCTTCCCGGGGGGTGCGGGACCACACGGACACGACCCCCCCCCAGCGACCCAACCGCGCACCCCCGGCACCCCCCTGGGCCGCCGTTCCCCTTCCCCCCCCCCCCGCCGGCGACCCGTTTCCTTCTTTATTCCCGTTTCCCTTCCTTTCCTTTCCCCAACCCGCCCCCAAAACACCCCGCTCTTACCTGGCCGGGCCGGGGGGGGGGGGCACACCCACGGGGACACCCCCACACATGCTCGGCTCCTTCGCCCGACCTCACGCCGGCAGCCCCCGGAGGAACCGCGGCTCCCGCAGCCAAACCCGCGGCCGCAGCATCCAGCGTCAGCGGCCGGGGGGGAGCCGGGCGAACGCGGCGCAAACCCCACGCCAAAACCCCACCTCCCGCACCGGCGCCGTGCGCGGGGGGGGCGGACGGGGCCGCGGGGGGGGCGCCCGCCCTTAACCCCTTCCTGCTGCCCCGCGCTCTTTGCGCGCCCCGGGACACCCGGCTCCGCGGGGGGACAACGCTCCCGCCGGGTTTGCTCCTGCGGGGGCGGGGGGGGGGGCGGTTTTCCCCTCCCTTACTCCCCCATTATTTTTTTTAATTTTGTTTTTCAGCCCTGGGATGGTTTTTCCCGGCAGACCCAGGAGCCATCTGCACCCGCGGAGCTGCCCGCCGCCCCCCCGGGGTAGCCCCTCCGCTAGTCCCGGTGACCCCCCGCTGCCTTCTTTTCTCCCATCCTCGACCAGTCCCAGTCCCGCTATAGAGGGACCCGAGAGTCCCAAATTACATCTCAGGGCATTTTTTATGCCCCCCCCCCCCCCCTCGGCCTCCAGCATTAATCCCCGATTTGCCATAATTGTTCTCACTCTTCAAAAGCTGCCTCCCTCCTTCATCCGCCTGCTCTGTCGGTCTCTCGCTCAGCCCTTTGCACGACTGGTCCACCCTCTCCTTTCATCCCCTTTCTGACCCTCCTCGTCCAAGAAATGAGTGTCTAGTGCAAGGAGAGGAGACCAGCCGGAGAAAAGAGCACACGCAGGCACCATCCCTGCCGCTTTCCAGCCCTCCTCACCACCACCCAGCCACTGTCCTGCACTGGGACCAGCCTCAGGATCCCTCACGAGGGTCTCTACTTGCTACCGCCATGCAAATAACGAGCCACGAACTGCTTTGAAAGTCCGAGTTCAGGCTTCAGAAGCAGTGTGATCTAAAGGCACAAAGAAAAGAAAAGAAAAAATGTATTCAGAGTAAAGGTGGGACCTACCTTTCCCCCCGTTCTGGAAGCGCGTACCGGGAAATGCTCGTAAAAGGCTGTGCAAAAATGCCTTTCAGTGCAAAGAGGGTATTCAGTCTTAACTGTGCCTCCCCTGGGTTTTGAGGGATTAAGTGAAACCCTTATTATGTTTAATTATCTCTAGAGTTGCTCTCTGTGCTTGCTGCCTTGCTTTATGGTTTAATAAACTGCGCATCGATATAAACTGAATGACAATTAACATTAGTGCAGGTTGGATTCGCGTTTATTGCTGCTTACAGGTTCGCACTCGACGTGCCTTCACTCAGACGTTTCATTGCCATCTATCAGCGGCTCTTTATTAGCCCAGCTCCCGGCTCCGAAAGGCGGTTGGGAAGCACCCGGAGCAGCTCCGGAGGGCGGCTTTCCCGGCGACACGCTGACACCCCAAACTCAGCCCCCGTCCGCGGGTGCGAGGGGCTCGGGCAGAACTACGCGCAGGAGCAAAGCGGCTTCTCCGGCTTTGGTCGGCCCAATCCTGAGCAGCAGCCAAGTACCCCTGCCCACAGCGCCTTAGGAACGCTCAGCTCCCGTGTGATGGAGGATGGCCCAAAACATAGTCCGCCGCTCCCGGAGAGGGCAGGAGGGGCCGGTGCTGCTTTTCCTGAGTCCTGGAGAAGGTTTAACCTTGGACCCAACTGCGAAACAGCGTCTGGCGGAGGCAGGAGTGTTGTACTTGAGCCGTGTACGAAAGAATTCCCTCACGCTATGAATCGTTACATAAATGTTATGTATTATTTGTGTAATCTCATTCTGATTTATACAATAGTGGGAGACTGCTCGGTAATCCAAAATAAATATATTTCAAGTTTAGCGCCAAGTGTTTTCAATTTGGGAGTGCCTCTGTCTCCAAGGTCACCTCATAAATCCTGGCACTGTGGCACGGCGCTGCCAATCTGTGTGGGGTGTAATAACTCTTGAGGGAAATCAACGCTGAAAATGCTTCCGAATTTTTCAAAAGGAACATGCATAGAATACATCATCATAACCCATCTGAGCATGCAACATCCTTGCAAGCGCCAGGGAAAAACATCATCCACCCTCAACCGGGTGGCAACCAAAAGCAAATAAGATCTGAAAGGTAAACCCATGGAAGCGGTGTGTGCAGACAGATGGCTTCCCTGAAAAGCCTTTTGGTTGTGCCACCTTCTCTGCATGCGCTATAACTCACCACTGAATGAACAAGCAAACCAGGTCACCTGCTTTTTTTTTCCCAAATGAATCCACACATAAGGCCAAAGGTAGAAGAGTCAGAAATCAAAGACTCCAGTCTAAAATTCAAACATACTCTTTTTAGCAAATAGTCTAAAATACTTCATAAATCTGGCAAGAAAAACTGCCTTGCAGGTTTTTAAGATCACTTGTAATAGTAAAGCTGACACTTTGAATAAAGCCTTACAGCGCGACCTTCAGAAGCACGCTGCTGCACAACTGGGCCCATGATTGACAATCGGGATATTCATGCCAGAGCATCACTACGGTATTTAGCATGGTAATATTAATTACGTAAAAACAAACTATTTTTAATTACCGTGAAGGTTGTCACACGAGCACGCAAACAAAGCCAAGCAGAAGACAAAACCGGTGCCATCCCTAACGCACTCGCAATGTCCTGCCCCGCGATCGCGCTCCGGAGGGGTCCGAGGCCCCGGGGCCGACGTACGCGCCACGTGCTGCCCACTGCCCACACAGGGGAATAAGTAAAGTGATGCCCGGCCCTGCCGCGCTGCCACAGCACTTATAGGGATAAACCAGACATAGGGCCGGGCTGTGATTTATGGATGCTGAACTCGCAGCCCGAACTTGGCAGAGGCTTCTTTGTTTAGGCTGCAGTTTGTGTAAATCTTAGAAATGGTTTGGGCATTGTTTTACTAATACAATAAGACTTCGTTAAGCAACTCTACTTTAAATGGCTGCTACAATACATCTCCAAGGTTTACACTGTAGTTTTGTCTGACCTTTAATTAAAATACCAAGACCGTCTTTACAAGGTGATGGCTATTTGTAAAGTCCTTTGAGGAGTTGTGTAAGTCTAGGGCTGCTTCTATCTCAGTGATACAGGGAGCGATACAGCTTACAAGGATTTTTGGAGAAATTTGCCTTTTTGTCTAACCATCACCAGCCTTACCTAGTATGAGATTCGTTTTAGGACAATGCGTCAAATACATCATATTTAAGAAGATACAATGGGGAAAGAGTGATCGGCAACTGGCTGAGAATTATTTGTGATGTGATCTAAATATTCTCAAGTCCACAGATACATAACAACGCAGTAGGTGATGTGTAGGATAATAAAGCTTTCATACAAAGTTGAAGTGATTTTAGTGCTGTGGGAAGGTGGTGGATGGACAGCCTTGGAGGCTGATGTCTTGTTAGGGAGCAAGGAAGAAACTGAAGCAAAACCTCGGTGTTTTGCCAGCGTAACCCAGTGCTTGTTTCAGAAACCATTGCTTGGAGCTGCGAGGCTGTATTTGCTCCAAACCGATTCAATCTTTGGCCAGTGTGGTGATGTCCCTGCCAAAGATGTCAGCTTGTGCCAATTTCAGTGCAGTATGCTGAAAATGTGGATATTTATCACTAACAAAATTGTTGGGAACCAAAGATCTAAACCTACAAACCTAGTGTCATCAAGTAGTCCTCAGATGTTCTCTTCAACAACTTCACTGTCCAAGGATAAAATACAGCTTTCAAGGTGCGGATTTCTAAAGGAGGCTTAATTTCTTTAGCTTAATTCCAAATTCTTTAGATCCATAAAGTCTCTGGAAGACAACAGCAGTTCTGCCTGAATCAAGGAGCACAGGAATGGACCAAAAAATTATAGCTGGAAAAGAAAGTCTTTTGCAGTGTAAGAAGCTCGGCTTAAGTAGCAGCTGAGTCCTGAATCTTTGTGCATTTTTCATTGGACTTTCTGCACCCAAACTCTCCCTGAACCTTTAGAAAAACCCCTTAAGGCTCACACTTCCTAATTACATTTGATAATAAAGCACAGTTTTATGACCAAGTCATGAAATTCAGGATTTTTGAATGAAAATGATGTAATTCTCAAACGGTAAAACCATAATATATAACTCTAAATTAAGGCCTTAGGTTACAAAGCAAAGAAGTTTAACATTAAAAAAAGCAGAATGGGAAAACCTTGAAGCTTCTCAGTCTAATAATTATAAATTATTTTTGTCATGATTAAGATTCCAAGGTGACACCCACTGCTATGTTTTAGTAGTTAAAGAAACACGTTAATATAAACCTCATTATCTGCAGTGAATTTTTTTAGACTAGATTTAAAATGCAATAATCTAATAACTTTAGAAATTAAAATAAAAACTCACTGTATTTCTAACTCATTGCAAAAGGGAAGTTTCAAATGACACAACCTTAATAATACGCACATTAAAAATGTTAAAAATAAATACCTTGAAAACCACACAAAATTCAGAGTGTGTTGCCACGATAAGGTGGTGACATTTATAAATGCCATGTGATTAGCATGTGAAGAAGAGATACACATTCATTGTATGCTAAGACCTATTAATCATCCATCACCTGATAAACATACAGCATAATGCCCTCCCCATTCCCTTTCAGAGTCCTAACGAAGATGGCTGTTAGCGCTGATAACTCAAACACTTCTTCAGATCCCTTAGGACTTTTAATAACAGTAACTTTGTGCACCAGCTGTGCACAGCTGGGATTTTTGTTAAAGAATACAATGTGTGTGCACTATTGTGGGTCAAAATTAAAGACTGGATGAAAGAAGGAGCCCAAACCAATTGCCTCATCAACCATGTTGCTGTGATTCTTCTTCCAAAGGTGGCTGAGACTTACAGGCACTCTTGCACATTTTCTGTTGAAAATGTTCTACTGAAAACTTTCCTATTTGGCTTTCAGGGAATGAGTCTGCACTTTAAACTTGAAGAATGAAGCCCTCTAGCTTCAATCAGCCCCACTGATTCCAAGGTACCTCAGCATGATCCTCCGTGAGACCAACTGTGTGATCCGGGGAAAAGCGACAGCTTTCCTTCCCAGCAAAGCCTGTGGAGACAGGTTCTCCATGCCAGATAAAATTCCAAGTATCCAGAGAACAGTCAGCTCAAGGCACTTAGGAGTTAATGTCATAGGACAAGAATTATCAGACCAAACATAGTCTGTCTTATCCAACACCTTGCCTCAAATCATGGTTGTCATGAGTTATTTCAGGGAAAGGAGTGAGAAATGCCTCTTTCCTCTAGGACACAGAGCAGGTGGGCATCCTAAAACGTGATGTTCGGTACTTCTGCGTCATCGAACATCCCGCTCGTGAACCTGATTGCCCTCAGCATCGTAGTTACACCAAGGAATGGAAGAACTCCTGGGACTAACTGCCGAGAGGAAACTTTTTGCAACGTACACCTTGTATTAATACTACCAAATGCAGAAACCATAATGAATACTTTTGTACTGGCACTGCAGCTTTTGACTTCTATCTCCCACCAACACACTCAGACTTGCCTCCTTTCACCAGCAGAGCCTCCGATTTCCGAGCAGCATCATGGGTCTGATGTGGTCCTCACACGAGCTACCCGTGGAGTTTTCACTGATGTAGAGATCCAGGACTGAAGTTGCAGGTAACTAAACCCCCTTCAAAATAGGAACCACTCTTCTCAGTAATGAGAATGGGAAGGCCTTTAAGACTTTCCCTAGAATGGGAGCCACGGAGACAATTCTGAGCAAGACACAGTCTATTGTTAATGCACAGATAAGGAAGGACAAAAATAGAACTGTATTAATTTCAGCACAGAAATACTGGGAAAAATATATTTGTGCCAGGAAAAAGAAAGTAATACAAATTTTTATTTGAAAGATTTCTATAGAGGCTATTAAAAACAGCAGAGAGGGGGAAAAAAGGGTAGGGAAAATATCTCTCTGCAGCTTATGAATAACAGATAAACTTTATTCCAGTAGTGATAGGGTACAGTTTTATTTGAAGAGCAGTAGCCTGCCAATAATAAAGACAAATACTTTCATAGCTGTTAGAAGAATAAAAACAAAGCTGACTTTTTTTTTAATTGAAACAATTTAAAAAAAAAAAAAAATGCAATTTAATTGCAATTTCCTGAGGACAGTTGGGTACATTCAACAGATAAGTTATTAACCGTCACTTTTGAATTTTAGCTTTATACAGCAGTTACCAACACACTGATTCTGCATACATAATTTCCTAAAAGGGATCATATTATTATGGAAGTCATGTTAGCAGTCTATGAACACGCATATTCCCGTTTAAGTCATTATCTGAAAATAATATCCTGAATTGGATACATCCTGTGGGAGAAAACAAAAGCAAACAGCTTTGGCCCAAACGTACTTATGATATTTAAGTAAATACAGGAGAGATTGTACATATATGATGAAGCCAGCAAAAAGTCAAATCAGTGTAAACACGTTGTAGAGGGTTCAAAATGTTGTACCACCAAGACCGTGAGACACGCAATGGGTGCTGAGCTGAATTTTACTAATCCACATAGCCACATCTCCCAAACTTGCAAATACCACTGCAAATACTTTACTTGTGAGAAATTATCGTCACTTTCAGGATTACATTAGAAGGAACAGTTGTGGAGCTGCTGTATAAACCTAAATCAGAACATAGTATTAAGCATCTTCTGCTGCGGTTCCCACCACCTCTCAGGGTCTCCTCTCCTATTGACTTACCTGCTGCTCCAGGTGCCCACGCTCAGAGATGCCATCTCTTCCCCAGAAGGTGCTGAGCCCACTTGTTCCTGCTTTTCTCTGGAAGTGACAAAGAAGAACAATCCGGGCATTTTAAATGCCCTGCTTAGATCTTCACTTCGAAAAGCAGACCTGTGAAGAGAGATCCGAACCTACGCGGAGCCTCGCTCAAGCCCTGGGAGCTCAGGATCATCACACTCATGTGGGCTACGGGGGCTTCAGCCCCCAAGGTGCCAGGGCTACCATTTCTGTAGTAGGTAGTGCAAGAGTTCCCAGGAATTTTCATTTCTGGAGATGAATGCAAGTTTTCAGTGGGGTTGATTTCATCTGAGACATCTGAGTGTTTATACGGTGATGTTTTGCTACTGAAATGAAGACTTCCAGGGTGTCTTCAGGAGAAAGAAGCCCATAGAAGCAAAACCTCTTTGCAGCAGGATCAGGGAGTGCATTAGTGTTAATTGATGAACGTAAAAGGTCCCGAATTCGGCTTTTCTGTATTCTGCAAGCTTTATGGACCTTCCTGTAGTGACAGAGCAGCTGATCATTCATTACAAGGAAAAAGAAGAAAAGAATGGTTGAAATCTTTCAAAAGCTAAGTGGTTTTTTTCCTAAAGAATGGATTTAGCTCTGTCAAAGGAAGGGCGAGTGAACCATTTGAAACCCTAAGGAAATGCTTACTCCTTCCTTTGCAATGCTGGGATGTTCCACTAAGGCTTACATTATTAAGAGTCTTCCAATGGATTTATGGACAGAAGATTACATTCTTAATGCTGCTTCTCAGAAATTGAGTGAATAATTCAAGGCACACCAATATACTACGGAAAACAGAAAAGTACCTTACAGCTTGGTACCTTACAAAGAAAGTGAGCCTCAAGCTCGCTCAAGCTATATAAATGTGATATATGTAGCATAAAGACCACTGTATATGAGGCGGCAGTATGAAGTGAGGTGGTATAAAGCACTGAGTGGGAGCTACAGCATATGTAAACAATTGCTAGCAATAATGCACATGTATAAGGTAAGACTGATAGCACTACCCATGAAAAACATAGTAGTTGGACCATTAATAAGATCCTTTTGTGCTTCATATTGACAGATTTAGAGCATCTGCTCATCAGAAGTCAAAGAAATTAGAGCGATAGCCCAGGGCAATGAGTCAGCTACCAGAGGAAGTTCATCTTCATGTCAAGAGGAGAAAGGAGCAGCAGTCAGAAGCTGCCTCTTTAAATACCTGCGCTATACTCTTTTATCAATGGGTTTGTTTTGGGTTTTTTCCCTTTAAGAATGCTTGTGGCAAATAAGGATAGGTTTTCATCAGATCTACCGGGGTAGAGAGAAGCCATATTACATATCTGAGATACTAGAGCAGGGAATGGCAGCACTCTGCTAGATTCGACAATAGAGAGCTGCTGACATGGGGGTGGAATGAGGAAACTCAAAACGGGAATGGTTTGATGGATGATTATTGTACGCACCCCAAGTTTTTCTGAAGTAAACAGTAAATCAGTCATCCCTACACGTGAATCCCTGCCGAGGTGTGAGAAGAGGCCGATATCCAATGACCGGTGGAGGTAGATACCATCGTGGACCTAAGCTAAGACGTTAAAGGAGTGGAAAGCTTACGATCATCAAGCCAATGTATTGAGATATTCAGGGAAACACCTCTTCCTTTCTCTTTCCCTACCAGAAGTTGGCATCGCCGATCCTTTCCGTCCCACCTCAGAGGCTGACAGCAGACCTTCTTCTCCATGTGGAGAATGACAGCCCAACCGTGTGTCCCAGAAGCCGTGCCGGTCCCCGGCAGCGCACCGGCAGGCAAACACGAGCTGAAGGGCTGGTGTGAACAGTGCCTTTCCCGGAGGTGTGAGCACCGTTGCCTGGGAGCCGGGTCGGAGAGGAGCTGATGCAAGGATGCAATGAGCCAGGAAAAGGGATCTCTGGGGAAACGTCTCGTCAAAGGTTGGCTGTTTAATTGCAAAACGGGGGCTGGTATCGATTTGCACATCTGTCCCCCGCGAACATTTCTTCTTCCCCAAGGAGTCAGCATCCCTGAGTGCTAACCCGATGGCTTTTCCATCAGAGTCGTTATCTGCCAAAACTGTCCTCAAAACGCTTATGTGTCTGCTCAGCTGATCATTTGAGAAGTGCACAGGGGACAACAAACCCGGGGTGCCACAAGCTTTCTGTGAAGCGTTCCCCACGAGAGCTGCAGTTGCTGGGGGTGTGCCAGCGCTCGGGCTCTGCTTTCCAGGGCCAGCTCAGCCCAGCAAGGAAAAAGGACATTATCAAGGTACCGGTCATAAACTTTCTGATTGAGAAACTTGGTGCTTGTGGGACTCGGTGCTTAAACAGTCCCACTAGAAAGGTCCCTCGCCAGGTTTTACACCAGTTAGAGCCTGCCTGAGCAAAGTGGGGCACTGATACCTGTTTTCTACACCTTCAGTATAACCTTTGCAGGAAGACAAAAGATGGCATAGAAGAGCTGATCCAAGCCATCCTTATCAGAAAGGAGCTTTCCCCTTCTCAAAGAGGCACATCTTGACATCTGACTCAATACGACAGCTAAAATTGATCCCTGTGTGATATCCCGAAGGCAATAAAGGTGAAGAATGTGTGTCCTTTACCGCTTTTGGGCTACCTGCTTCCTTGTCTTTATTTTAAATTACAGATGATAAATAAAGAGAAAGAAAGAGCAGAAGAAGCCTGTAGGAACAAAGGATCATAGTCTTTTCTGTCCTGTGGAGTGATCCAGCTGATTCAACTATGTAGAAATGTTTGATGCCTACTGCAAGCTACTTTGCTGTGCGCTCTGTTTAGCTGTATGTGGTTTCTCACCCTACTGTCTTGCTTTCTGGATTATTTTTAGAACTGAAAAATGTTCAGCAATTAGCTGCTTTCTTACCGTGGTTGTTCTTTACCAGGTGTTTGCAGGCGGCCTTTCTTTCTTGCTGGAAGCATAAGTGTAGCTGCAGAATGGCTTGGCTTGCCTTGTGCCATGCAGTCAACAAGGATTCGATTACTGACCTGTTTGCCAACACTAGCCTCCTGCACGTGTTTGGGTAAGCTGAACACGCTTAATTTTGTGTTACACACAGGTCCTGTGCTGCATAGGTATCCCACAACTGCAGTAATGGTTCTCTTTAAAAATTATCATTTGCTACTCCGTGGTATTAGTGTGGATAAATTCAGTAATAATGAATTTCCTACCATCAAGTCAAAGAATCAAGTAGAGGTAAAAATTATACATGAGTCTTAATTCAGTGCTATTTGACACGGGGATAATTTTTCTTTTGTTGCACAATCCCATCCTCCTGAGCTTTCTAAAAGTCTAAAAGTACCCCATGCAGCATTCATCTGATGTGCATTACATGTAGCACATGTACATCTAAGCACATTCACAGAGGTTGCAGGCAAGGCAAGTAGCTGGATATTTGTTTAATGCTTTAGCAATATTCATGACATTCTTATATAAAGTCAACTCTCTTCTGATTTTACAGGCAGTTATGGCTCAGTTAAGGCTATCATATCAGCCTGACTTTCCTTCCACCCTCTCTCCCTTCCCTTTTTATTCCTGCATGTTAACGTGTTGGAAATCTGTGTCAAAACCTGTTTAGATTCATTGCCAACTACCACTTACACGGGCCCTTTAATAATGCACCTTTGCTGTAAGCACATCACAGAGGCTCTGTTTCATGCAGAGAGAGACAGAGACCACAAAAGATTAAAAAACACATATTACAGTCAATGGAAATAATTTATCTCCAGTCAAAAAGCCAACAAAGGACCACGTATTATTTTTGCCCTACTTTGAGCTTTAGGCTGTGAAGCTGATAAGGTGAAATGTCTCCAAGCTGACTTTTGGCAGAGAAATTTTTCATATTTTTGTTAATTTTCTTTTCCTTAGAATTAGTTGAATCATAAATACTGTTATTTCCCCTCAGAAAGGAGGCACCATGAGGATAGGTGATCGTGTCCCTTTGGACAGTATCCATGAGGACCCTGATAAAACTATTTCACATCCTTAAACATCCAAGACCACATTGTCTCATCAACAGGAATTTTACAGCAATGTAGCCTTACACAGCAATACTAAGGGCAAGTACTTGAGAATGGTAGTTTATTAGAATAATTATTTTCGTTTTAAAACACAAAGATATCTTGTTTGAGCATTAGGTCCTTACCCCATCACTGACAGGCGTACCGTGCACTACTTGCCTAATGCGTTTTATGTAGCAACTAAACAGTACCAGCTCCTCGGAGAAGAAATGCTCTATTCCTACTTGCTTATGAAAAGCTATGTACACTGCTGAAGACTTATGGGTGGTAAATAGTAGAAGGAATAAAATAAAACAGATATTTTTAAAACGGAAGCAACTTTGTTTCTGGAAGAGAAGTCAATTAGTACAGTCCCAGTCAACCATCAGCTATGCTCTAGTTAAGACAAGGCAGCTAGGTACATGTGTGCAGATGTAGGCACTCACTTTAGTCTTTTTAAGCAGCATGGATTGGCAAAACAGAGTGGGGCAGGAGGGGCTGGAGAAAAAGTAACACCACTTGCTAACAACATATTGTACATTTTCACTTCCACCCCCACATTTTGAGCCTGCAGAGATTTTACAGTCTTGGACGTGCATCTTTTTACGTGCTCGTACTTGCTGGGAGATAACTGCTGCTCCAGTGGGGCTAGGAGGGCCGTCCCAGTCTAACTGGTGTGCCGTGCCGGGACTTCACCTCCAGGTGCCCGCAGCAGATTATAATCCATTGCACTCCGGGCAAATTGAGTAGAGAGGGAGAATTTCTCGGCTGGCACAGTATTGCATTGCAAAATTAAATCTGCAGAGAAGGAGATGAAGCCCATACAGGATGGCAATCACAGAACCCATTCTCTGGAGGAACCAGTTTCTCCCAGTAAAGCAGGACAGGGCTGTGAGAGAGGAGGGTGCCCCGCCGGCTGCTGCTGCCTCCAGCTCCCTGCCACGACCGCAAAAAGTGGAAAGAGGTGGCGGCGGCAGCCAGGCTGGGATTTAGTCCTTGCATCTATGTGTCTGCAGAGCTCATGTGCCAAACGCCATTCGCTGGCTGTCTGCTAATAGAGGAGAGGTCAGCAAGGCTGATCTGGGTCATCTCCATTCATGCTTCCTCTGTGTATTCCCTAGGAGTGCGTAAGGGAAGAGTAATCCTCTGAAAAGTCTCATTTCACCCAGTCTTGAATCTCTGCTGTTGTGCCTCAACAATAACCTCCCACAAGTGAAAGTGAAGCCATCTCATCTAAAGCAAAATAAAATAAGAAAACCATGTTGCTCTCTCATATCTTCCAACTTTTATAGTCTGATATTCACAATCAGATCATAACAGCTTGGATCTTTTCTGTCATTTTGCCCAGCACACACTCTAAATAGCAGTGGAATTTAAACTACTATCTGTAATATTTTTTATTGAAAACTGTATATGAAGAAGGATATCTAGCTGAAATAAGCACCTTAGCCATTTCTTTATGTCGGGGGTTTCATTTTTGATGACACGCACTGTATATGAACCTTTGTGACATACTGGCTACGTAGTGGAAAGTGAGCAAAGTCCCATGCAGCCAAAGGTGAATTCCAACATTGCTGATATTTGTAATTGGAGTGAAGAAAGCAGATGAAGAAAACTTTTCATCTCTAACCTTCCTGACACATCAGCTGAGCCTTGGATGACCTTCGCAAATGAGTGTTTTGCACAAGCTTGTCTGAATCTATAGGCTGGCTTGCAGTATCATCAACCATATGCACGGACACCTTTCACTTTATTTTGTTAATCAAAGACTTATTTCAAGTTTAAATGAGATTTTCTGGAAACCTATGCTAATGCCTTCTCTGATGGAGGATCTCTTATCTCTGTTGATGGGAGTCTTGTTTTCCAGTTTAGGTACCAACATTAAAAGCTGTGATGAGGTGTCCTTCCAAGATGCGTCCAGAGCAATAGTCATGCAGAGATATTTTAAATATGTGGAAAAATTGAAGCCTCGGTTGTACTTTTAAAAACCTGACATCATCATATAGTCACTACTTTCTGAGCTAAGACAACTTGATTAGTGTGCAAAACATGTTCTTCATTTATCTTTTGTTTTCTGCTTGTTGTTAGTGTTTACTTTATAAATAGGCAGTATCTCTCAACATATGTTTGCTCTGCTTTGTTTTGAACACAGCATACAGGAGTAAAGGAAAAAGATATAATCTAAACAGGATGACTGTATTCCTTTGGGAATTATTTTCTGTTTATTTTATGTTTCCTAAGACACCTTTTAGGGTCCTGAACTAATACCTTTCCAACTTCTATACTTCAGCTCATTGAACCCACTTTCCACTGTCACACCATCAGCAGGAAACGAGAAATTCTGAGGGTCAGTGAACACAGCGAATTCTCTCATTACTGCAAGTGAGACTATTGAGTTTTGGATTATCTGTATCTGTGATGCAGTGTGCCAGTGCACTAAGATGCTCTAGGAACAACACTTCCAAAATGCAGTTTACCTGGATTGGCATTGGCATATGGATTCCTATGGTAAAAAAGTCACAGCTCAAAACTTGGGAGAGGATATTTTTCCTTTCAGCTGCTGCTGTTTTGCTTAACGTCTACCAGTCTTTTTGACTTTATTAAAAACCAACAGCCCATAGATACCACAAAACCAAAACTCAAAGGTCAAGTAAGCATAGCTTTCCAAGCTGGCCTTTCCATCAGTCTGTAGCTGTGTATGTATGTCCAAGCCTTGCAAAGTCCAGGTAGGCAAAAGGAGACCTATTCTACTGCTCAGCTAGCAATGCTTCTGTTTTGGCAAACCTTTCAGGATCTGGTTTCGCTCTGCACTGGAACAAAAATCCTCCTGCCTACTAAAATCAAAGAAGCCAATACATCTTTGTCGAAAGTCAAATGTGTCCAGACTACCTGTCTGGGTTGAGAACAGTTTATTATACTTATAGCATTTACAAGTTCCTCAATCTGTCTTCAAAATGTTTCCTAAAAATATGTGCAAACTTTTGGCTCTGCAAATAAAACTGCTAAAAATCAGAACAACCATAAGCACTCCATGGAGTGCAAGGAGTCTATAAAGCTGGTATATAAATCACCTGGTCAACAGAGGACACATGACATTATTTCAAGTCAGGTACTAGTCCTTGAACCTTCTTTTGGTGGTACTGTTTGTTATTTAGTTTGTGATATGGATGACCATAAAATTAAAACCTGTAGGCCTTCCAACTTTCTTGTTTGGTCTCTCAAGAATGTATTAACATGTACATTTTTTAGCATAAAATATTGATCTGGTTTTAAGGTCAAGTGACGGAAATACAGAGGCTAAAATATCAAAACGGCAGACTAAATATCTCCATAGTAATCATTTACACAACCAGATAATGCAACTGCTTGGAAACAGCAGTCAACAAATCTCTTCCTATCCATCACCTGTCTCAGAAACCCTAACTGAATAACTACATTTATACTAAATGCTTATGCAGCGCTCATATTTCTTCCAGAACTAAACATGCAGCATGAGTATATGACAGCGGGATCTTTGTTAATTGTTTCAGACGCTACATCCAAGTTTGGTGTGTTCTCCTTTTCTGTTTAAAACTACTGCAGAAAAACCTGAGCTGACGCGGGTGTTGTGCCCAGCGGAGCGTGGCCCTGCTGCACCATTTCCAGCCCCAGCACGTGGGGAGGACTTCACACCACTGTCACCACTTTTCTGGGTCTTCGTCTTGGTGTGTGTGGGGGGATCTGGTTATTACTGCTTGTCTTTCCTTGGCTCATTATATGTCTTTGGGTTTTTTGCTCTTTGTGGTTTTGCTCACCAGAAAAACGCACTTGAAGCGTAATACTGGTCTTCTATTAAAAAAAGACAGTAATAAAGGGAAACCCCAGAGTGTTACGGAGAAAGGTTACCTTGAGCTATGGGAACTGTCAACATATCAAAGACATGTAGCTAAGCTTTTGTTTTGATTCTCCCTTACATTTTATACTGAATTTTTTGCTCCTGTCTTCACCGTCTCCTTAATAAATTCTATCAAATTAGGTAATTTTACCTGATTTCTTTATAAAACCATAAATTTGATTCAGTCTAAGTAGAAACTTGATTGACATTAATTCTGTAACAATTCTCTAATGAAATTTGCCCAATTCCGATTTTAACAGAAAAACATATGCTATGAGTAATGAATAATGCTTATCATCCTCAAAAGCCTTGCCCCCCCCCCCAAACACAAGTAAAGAAAACAAATGGCTCCAGTAATTAAATTCTACATAAGTATGGTTTATTGGTGGTGATTAATAAAATAATGGCAATATGTAGCTCTTGAGGGCTGACACAACAGTTAGCTGCTGGCATCATTCTGCTGAAATTGGTTGAGTTACAGCCTGAGACTATAGTCCAAACAATGCCACTAAATTAGCTGCCATTAAAAAGTAACTGCTAGCACTTTTACTATTTCAGACTTCATTATCCTTTTTTAATTTGGATGTTCTTCTCATGTAGCCCTGAGGGCTTAAAATGTTGCATGCATTGTCATAGGCATACTGTTTCGTAGTACAGGTAGTTCAATGAAGAATGACACTTTAGGCTGGTCTTTTGAGAGAGAGCTTACTTGAAGAATATCCTTCCCATTGAGTTATAGTTTTTTTAATGTGCCTATGAATAACTAGTAAGAAAATTAGTGAGAACTTTCTGAAAAATTGAGAGACCGGTTCAAAATGTCCTGTATGGTCCAAGCCTCTATGAAGGCACCCATGGCATGTATTTTGCCTTTCTTTCATCCTACAGGGACTGATTGCAGCCTGTGTGGTAGCCCCAGGTACCAGGAAGGAAAGTAGACTATTGAATTTCCCCTGTCTCTCTTCCCCAGCTGGGTCTCTGCTTCTCCTCTCCAGGAGGACCATCAAATTCCTATTTACCTCTGTCACCAAGTTTGTAATATTCAAAATCTATCTCGCACTTGTTGGGAAACTCAGTCCCTTGGCTTCTCACTAACTTCTCCCCAGCCCCGCGTGTCTCTCCCCTCCTGTGCTTGCTCCTGAGCCCTTGGGAAAAAAGGCTCAGGGCCAAGGCTTCGACCCTGCACCTCCTGCAGCTTGGTTGGCCGCGGTAACCACGTCATGCCATGGTTTTCCTCGATGCACCCAACCCCATCTGGAAACGAGTTGGATCTCATCGTGCCTCCTCTTGCTGATTGAAAGATTGGCCCAGAACCTTATTCCTGCAATGCTTCGATGCCTGCTACTTTCCAGTCTGATTTCATTGCTGACAAATCCAGACCCATGTTTTTACACACCTGTAACACTCTGGCTTAACAACATCTCCTCTGTGGGATGTTCAGAGAAAGCAGCCATTCCCCTCCCACCTGTGTGCATCCAACATTTGTTTGGTTACCCAACCACACTTTGCTCTCTTGGGTTCCTCTTACAGGGTCCGTCGGGCAGTGCCCATCTCCCCCAAGCAGCCCTCTTCCCTCCGCACCTGCTTTGGTGGGAATTCATCCTCCCTGAAGGTGTGACCAGAACTGCAAAACTCAGGCGGGGAAAGGGCAGAACTTCAAGATAAATGGGGTGCATCTGGTAGGTCTGCTCCAAACTCCATTAATTTGCTTGACCAGGACTTACTCAGCAAATAACCGAAGGTCTGCATGACCTTGGCTGATCAGGAGAGTTTGTAACGTCACGTGGACGGACACTCGGCAATAGTTTCGTCGGAGTCCCAGCTACAGTGCCTGACAGCAGCCTGTCACCATTTCACCTGTACAACTTATTCCCTCACTCTCGAGACAGTAAAGGAAGTGTTACAATACTGTCTTGTCTTTTAACACTAGATATATGCTTTTAGAGGGCAGGTTATTCTCCCAGCACAACTCTGCTTTCTCTCAGCCTCCTACTGAAGTGTTAATTTGGCCATACGTGCGCTTTTGGGGGGGAAGGTTGTGCTCATTTGGAAAGCTCAGGTGATGGGGGAGTTCAAACAACAATCTCCTCTATTCATCTTTCATATTTCTAAAATGAATTGAAGGTGATCTTTTCACTGCCTGCCCTAATTAGACTAATAAAATAGTTCTGGGGAAAGCACTGCATAAAAAGAGAAGTGATTATTGAAAGTCTGTTCCTCAAAAGTATCCCGGCTATAAGCAGGACCTGTCATTATACTAATGTATAGTTTATAATCACTCAAATACTTCTTATATTATAAAAGGGACAGCACCAAAACCCAACACTGTACAGAACGAAGCACCTAATATTTGGGTTTGCATGGGTTTAGCCTTACAACACTGCATTCACCATACATTAATAACAGTAAGTTATGGAAACATAAAGCCTGGAAATAGCTGAAAATAATTCGGAAACTACAAATCAAAGGACATATCACTTTGTTACAGCAATCTGGAGCCGATTTCTGCGATGCGGAATGTACGCGTGCCGCGTACAGCCATCAGTCCGTGTTGGCGCTGGCAGAGGGTGAGTTACGGGGCATCAGCCCTCGGGTACCACCGCCTCAGGTGGCACGTCCAGAAGTCGGCTGAGCAATCTGGGAGGAGATCCCTTTTGCAACCTAGCCGTCTCCACTGGCATGAAAGCATCCCAGTACACCCCAACCATGAATAGACTATTTTCTTCCTATGCATACTGGCAAGGAGTAATTACGCCCGGTTTACAGATGGGGAATTGAACACAAGTAGCTTAAATAATTTGCAAAGCTTAGGCTGGCAGATGGTGGGGGAGACAGATCCTGGGTTCCCGAAGCCTCCGCTCTCTGCTGCTGTGTCAGGGAGCCCACGAGGGCTCCCTCCACCCCAGCTCCAGCTCCGGGGGCTCCGTGAGCAATAAGGGAAAGGGGGGGATGCTTGGGGGTCTACCCAGGGCGGCACACCGTCCTGCTCTGTGGAGGCGGGCAGAGAGTAGGAGAATGAATGTCATAAATTGTTCCCTCAACTGCTGTAGACGCTTGGGCATGAGTACATCTTGATTTTCACACGTTGAGCCTGGTCTTCAGGGATATCCCTACAGCTGCCGTGGCCCGGCATGTTTGCGTGTGTGTTAACACAGCGCAGTAGGAACTCCCTAGACAACTACCTTACTTTTCATTAAATATTCCCCAGTAGCTGCTTTCCCCTGAGCTGTCAGCTCGCAGTGACATGCAGCATGACATCACACAGGTGCAGTCATAGCCAGAGGATTATTTATCCCTCTTCACCCTGCTCCACGTAGGAGACACTTTATGACAACAGCAGCGATTGCATCTGCGTGATTTACTCCTTGTGCATACGCCGTGTTTACAAGAACAGATTTCATTCTTCCATATGTGATTTATATTTAACTGTAAAAGAATTCCACGGGAGATCTATCAAAAGTAATAGGAGACATAATATTTTCTAAGAAGATAACATTTTGTATTTGCACCAGCGAATGGATCTTTAACAGGTTAGCGCAAAGCGCTGCCGTACACGCAGCTGTACTCAGCGGAGCACAAAGAATTGCTCAGGTGATGAGGAAGGCTCCGCGCCCGAGTGTGCACACCGACTCCAGGTGCCCACACTTTCCCTGCTCTCTGAATCCTCTAACTCTGCTAATTTATAATTATTTATTGAACTTCATGCCTCGGGACCACTTTTGGAGGCAAATCATGCGATGAGAAACTTCGCTAGATTTCAGGGAGAAGGATGGAAAACCTTCTCTTTCTGTTTGAACTGTTCAGGCAGAAATAGAGATGTAGGGCTTGAACCCCAATTACATTTGAATATTTACATATCTTTGGACTCAATCTCCTTTAGATTTCCTTGTGGAGCAATTTACATGTTAATGAACCCTAGAAATAATTCCTGAATCAAAACACGTTTCCTATCAAAAAAACATATGGACCTTGAACAGAGCTGTGTGGCAGCTTCTTATTCAAATGCTTTAAAGTTGAAAGGGATCAACATCATTTGTCGCTTTTACTCATTTTCTCGTGGTCTATTTTGAACAAACTCGTTCTGTAAATCCGTGGGGTTAAAAAGGGGAGAAAAAAAAGGCATTTCAGATAATAACAGTAAATATTGGCATATTTTGAAATTAATGGGGCTTTGGGAGCTGTGGGTCATTAGATTGAGACCCTTATGCAGCACAGTCCAGGTGGTGTATTCACCTGTACTGTATCTCTTGTCATGGGCCGTGGTCAGACATCCTGGTGAAACACTGTTTTCTTTCACTAAGATTTGATATTTTATGGAAAATATAAAGCAACAAGGACCACCAATCTATGCAGGAAATGGATTTTGAAAAACAAAGTCCATGAGTCATTATGTCAAGGCTTTTTGTGGTTTGAGCTAAATTATATTTACTGTGAAAAAAAAAAAATTGCACATAAAAATTGTAACAAATTGAACTTAAAAATTCAGCTGCCTTAGCTACTGAAATCTTTGGGACAGGCGGGAGGGACCATGGACTCTCTGAGCACTGGAATGGTGTTTCCCTCTGCCCAGGCAGGAGCTGGTAATTTGTCGGTGGGAGTGTGGGGAGACGTGACCTTCCTCACCTTCAACCCCTCGGCTCTGCCCTCTCTACATCCACCCATCAAGTTTAAATTCAGTAGATGCAAATGAGCATCCCGACAGCAGAGACTTTGATTTTGAACGCGAGCACGGAAGGGTGAGGGAGACTATTTCCCAATGTGGTGAGCCGCTGGGAGCCATTAGACTTGGTCCTGTCGACACAAGTTAGTTACAGAATATGTAAAGGTAAGACCTTTCTTACAGGGGTAGTTAGTGTCTTACTGTATGCAATGTTACGCTCCATTATTTTGTTCTGCAGAAGGGAGAGAAATGTGTGAAACTAAATGAAAAGTAGCAGTAAGGACAGAGATGAGCCTGTGCGTGCTGCTGCAGCGTAGGTGAGCGCACCGGCAGGTCTGGGCTTCTCTGTATTCCCAGGAAAAGCCTCTCCGGGCAGATCTGGGTCTGGATTTTGCCACCTGCTCTGATTGCCACTGAATATTCAGCTAAGTCTCCAGGTGAGCATCCCCATGATTTTTGACTTCAACTTTCACAGTGAAGGATGACTATTTATCGTGATGACAGTTTGTCTCCTCGATGACAAGCATTAGAGTTTTGGAGGGTGTTTTTGCATACTGATATTTCTGTTGCGTTGGACTTAGCTTGCGAGCGGCATTGCAGAGCAGAAGTAGCCAAATGTCTCTGTATCAGCACAACTTCCATGTGGCCCCAGGACTATATGACAGCTCCTTTTCTGTCTCACACAGAAAAAACTGCACGCTTTGTGCGTGCCAGCTTTGGTTTCAGCTTCCATCGTGGCCCCGGCGAGGCCCTTCCCAGCAGCTGAGCTAGTTCCTGGTGTGTCTCTATGCAAAAGTTTGACAAATCAGGACTTGGTGATGCAAAAACATACTCCTACATGTGGGGCCAGCAGACATCTTCATTACGTCTCCTGAGTTGCCAGTGTCACCGACCGAAGCTCAACCTCTCTCCCGATGTATTCCTGCTGTTTCTTTTCTTTAACTCTTCTCATCAGGCAAACCTTGAGGAAGGTACTCAATATGAAAATGGATTTTCTTCTGGGCACATTTTGGCTGGCAAATGAACCGCTCCTCACTTTGACCCACCTGAGCCCAGAGACGTCCTCCCACCTGGAGGACTGCGGCACTGAATTTCCACTCTGACCTTCAGCCCTCTCCATCCATTGCTACGATGGCACCAGGCCTCCATGGAAACACCTGTCTCAGACAACCCCATTTTTTTCCCACCAGCAAAACTCCTTTCAGCAACTATTTCAGCAGAGTTTTATGTCCGTAGGGTGGAACATGCCCTTTGTACACAAGGCAAGCACAGTGACTACCCCGGTACCAGCACAATGACTTTCACTCTCACTCATCCCCTATGACAGTCAAGATCTCTGTGGTTTTCTTGATGTTATGGCTGTTGACTCATGAGCAGCCAGATTAAAGTCAGACTCCACGGGTAAAACCTCAGTTCGTCGCCCAGCTCCCTGCCTGCCTCTCCTTGTGGCACTCACGGAGAGGAGAGATGATCCTGGGCCAACTTCCATTCTTAGGGAGGTGGGACCATGGCTTGTTGCCCAAGTTCAGGTATGGCATTGACAAGATTAAATTCAATGGCGTGGGCTCTGCTGACACCTGAGCCCGCAAAAATAAAAATATTCAAATTCTCTGCTCAAATTCCTGCTGATGAGCAGCATATCTGTAGCAAAGATGGTGCTGTTTTGAGATAGCCACATAATGATATCATAAATAATTGCTTCATTTTTCTGTATGCACTTTCTTGACATTGGCAAGAAATTATTAGAATAAGCTTTAAATAAGATGATCTAAAATAACTGAAAAAGCTAAAATAAAATAAAATAAAATAAAATAAAATAAAAAAATCCAGAGCATTCTTTTCTTGATCTTGCTTGCTTTTTTAACATTCTGCTTTTTGGTCTAAAATCTGGATTACAATCACTGGAAAATAATGATTTTTCTTCTGTTTTTTTCCTCATTTCATTCTCTAAACTAACCTACAAGTGAAAAAAGATCAGCAGGAAAAGAATAATTTCTAAAGGACAGATGTAAGGTGACCTCTGATGTAGGATATGCAGTGCCAAGGACAGGTGAAGAGCACTCCTGCCTAAGACAGTACGCAGATGTATCATGGGGTGTGAGGAGGAAAAGAAAAGATGTTTACTCAGGCTTTCCTTACATGGATGTGAACACAGAAAGGGCAAGCACATGCAGGAAAATATAAGCCTATCCAGGGCATAATTTATCTTAGTCATGTATCCATGGAACTGGCCTTTATTTGAAAAGCAGTCTAATTACTGAAATGACTGCTGCTGAAGTCCTGCAGCACAGCAAAGGAATCTATATATTCTCTGCCGTTAGAAAGTTTCACACATTTTCATATAAGTTTCAAATAGCAATATTGATCAGGCAATTACCAGATTAAAAACAGCAGCAAAGCCCATGAAAGAAAGCGGAGTTTCTCTCTGCCCAAAAGCATCTAACACACATTTGTGTGTTTTCATGTAGTTGAATATTAAACCAAATCACATCTTGTGTTCCAGCAGGTTTATTTTTCAAATGGGGGAAGAAAAATCCTTGAAAAGAGAAAAGCTGCCCTGATGCTGTTCAAAAGGCTTGAGGCAGTTTCTACCCCATTTATTCGTTTGGATTTTTCTCAGCCCCATCTGTTTATTTTCTATCGAGCAATCATAGTAGAGCAGATAGCCAGGCTATAAAAATCTGAGAGCAGGTGGGATTGGGAGATAATTTGTGAGGCACAATGCTATGTTCTCTGAATATAGCACTGCTGATTTGATGACTTGACTGGTAACCTAATTTGTCTGCTTTTATTTATTTATTTTAAAACAGCTATACTTTGTGTCTCAGGGAAACATGTATTTGTGGTTAAATACCAAAGGGAGATCACACAGATACTATGCTGAAGAAAACAGTTTTCTGCCAACTTACCTATTTTTCAAAGGACCGGCCCTCATACTTCTGCACAGAAGCCAAAAGCAACCTTAAGACTCTGGTCCCCCACCGCAATCATGTGTTAAGCATCATTTGAGCACAGCATGGTGTTCAGCTGGATGGCAGGGCATGGGAGAGGGGTCACTTGCCCACCTTGTGGGACCTGCCGGAGGCAGCTCAGAACACCCCCCCTCTAAGGGCAGGAGTAGGTACACATGTACAGCTATATAGGTCTGCACCTAAATACACCTGCATAGATACAAATATATAGAGATAGAGATATATAAATAGGTTTAGGTAAAATAATTTGCTGCTTAAGGGTTTTTCAGTGGCACAATATCTAAAGTGAAGGACTTCTGCTCTGAAGGCTCTCCCCTCCAACGCCTGCGGGTATGGCCACACCAAGCTGTGGACATGCCCTTGGAACTAACAATTAGAAAGCACACACACTCCAGCCAGTACAAAGCAGCTTGGGTGTTGGGTGTTTCCAGGCTTTATGTGGCAGGGACTGCACCACGCACAACTGCATCGTTGCTTCTGTCATGGCCAACAGACTATATAAAGCAGCGGTGCAGCGGTGATATTTCTTTTTCAGCTCAAATAAATCAACAGAATATCCTGTTGACTCATGAATGCACCTGTGGTCGGTTATTTACTGCACCAGACATCTGACATGTACCTGGGTCCTATAAGGATCGGTCAGATGTGCTTTGGCTTCTTCTCTGCTGCTTTACTCCTGCCTGGACAACAGTTTGTTTCTGCAAGACACGCTCTTGTTTGGGAAGTCATGGGCTGTAGAGTGCAATGCCACCGACCCCAGCAGGATCAAGTCCTCCACGGCGAAAGGATGGTCATGGAGTGGCTGTTGGGAACACACGCCTGGTTTGGGCGAGGATGTCCCCTTGCTGTAACCAGCTTTGCTCTAAATTCTCACCATCCGTTGGGGAAGGAAACGCAATGACACAGTCAGGACAAGCACAGGCCACTGTGATGTCCCCATGGTACCTGCCTTCGCCAGATTCTGGTTCATATCTGTCCCTTGGCTAAATAGTGGGGGTTTTGGTCCTATTATCTTTTTTTTTTTTTTTTTAACAATTTCTTTACTACATTTTAAAATTCTATTCTATTCTAAAGTGAAAAACACTAAGCACTCCTCATCTTCATATTCTAATAAAATCGGCACCTTAATTACATTAACCTGATCAATGTACTAATAGAGCAACTATTGTCCTTCTTACTGGAGCTATTGGGCTGACGGTGTGGGATGAAAATTTAATGCTCCTGTTTCTTCTATCTTAATTATGCCTAATGAGCTACTTGCTTTAATAAACAAGCAAATTCCAATATCCTGTCTATATTTTTCCCAGCAAGACAATATAATGTTAGATGAAATTGTCTTTCTCAATAATTGAATGACTTCAAGAATAATAAGTAATACAATCTAAAGGATGCTTATGTGATATAAGCTGGTTCCCTCCATGGATACTGGTGGAGAGATTTAGATTATTCATTTATTTATTAACAAATGTTTCTCCCTTAGGCAAAGCTGGTCCCAATTAAGAGCCATATTTTCAAATGATAAAAGTAAGTATTCTAATAAAGACACTAATTGGCAAGTATGTTCTTTAAAGACAGTCATAAATTAGAATATCTCATGGCAAGTGATGCCGTTTCTATTAGCATCTCTACAATGCAAGACACAATTTCCCTATTAACCAGGTTTGCATTTTAGAATGTTGAGAATGCCTAATGCAAATACCCGCCAGGACATCAGTAAAGCAGCCATACTTATGAACTTACCAATGGGTAGTTAGAGGCAGTACCTAATTATTACTCTTTCTGAATCCACAATTAAAAGCCAACAGACAAGCAAAGTAAGCTCTCATAACCCAAAAAGTTATTGAGGGATCAAGCACAAGCTAAAAAATGCTAGAGTGGGGACTGGCAGAAAGGCTTTATACAAAATGAGTTTTAAAGATGAGTAAAGTAAAGAAGAGTAAGGATGAGACAAAAGTGCAAAATTGGGGGGGGAGGAAATGTTTAGAGCAGGAGAGAAATAACAGAGTAGAAAAAATAAAATCCAGTCACGCTCCTTCAGGAAGATATCTGACAGCCCCCCGACACCTCCATCCACGCATGGGTCCCAAACTAAGTCTTTTGGGTCTGGGCTGAACAAGTCATTGCGAGTATTTTTGGAACAGTAGTCAAATTAGTTGTGGACAACTGGATTCATTATAATCAATTATGTCATCACTTCATACGGGCATTTCCAGGCAGAGAGGCATAGAGATCACTGATGAGTGAGAGCTAAGCACAAGTTCTACAGGACAGAGGCGGCTGCACAAATTGTATTATAATATACAGAAAAGTGTGAAATTCCTTCATTCATGTGTAAACAGTTGCTCTTGCACCAGCTCTATTACAACTTCATTTTAGTTAAGCATTTGACAGTCTAATAATGATCTACATCCATGCCTCTTTATCCTTCATAGCTGCCTAACCAAGAAGGAAATCCTAGGAGACTGGCCTTCACACAATATTTTTTTGCAAAGAAAAACATTTATTGTGATATCTCTTACTCAGTCTGGCAACTTTCTGTTTTCATTGTTCACTTAAGATACAAAAGATACACAAAGATATAAATAATATTGAATTTTACTAACAAAGATGGGGAAAAGTTAGTGAACGTTGGCAGTCAGGGACTGGGATAATAAGTGTATTAGTAGTAACAGCTGCCCTCCATAAAGCAAAATTTACTTAAACCAGCAAAGCTTGATACAGTTTATTGCTCCATGGTCTGCTCTTCCTTACCCCTCTCTCTTGCAGAAAACCACCATCAGACACCTTGGCAGGTGCCTCTAACTGCCAGATACAGCTTTTTGCCGCGATCCCCTTTCCAGCCCGCCCAGCAGCACTTTCCCCCCCATCCTTCCCACGCTCCTTCTCCAAGGGAACGGTTCCCTTTATTACAACTCCTTCTAGCTTCAGTTGCTCTTTTGTTCGCATGTATGGACAGCCAAAGATATTATTTTCATAGCTATTCTTTAAGGGACAGAATTTTTTTCCTATTTTCTCCCTCAGTCCCTTAACACAAAAGAGCTGTTGTGTCACCTGAGAAGAATGAGGAGCTCCAGCACGGTGGGGTAACACCCTGCCCGTGGGAGACGGAGCTGAGCCAGCGCAGGGAAAAAAAGGGAAAAGAGGATCTTCCATTGACAAATAGCTGTAATGCTTCTGTCACAGGGAAGGAAGGCTTTTCCTTTTTATGTAAAGCATAAATGTAACCTCTAAGTGTCCTACACAATGCACCTGTGTGTAAGCAGGTTGTGCCTTAGCAGGGTGAGGATGAGGAGAGCAGGATCACAGCTTGATCCAGGGGGAAAAGAGGAAATCATGTACACTTCTGCTCTATCCATCCCTAAAGCTATTGCCTCAGGGTCTTTCTTGCCCATCAGTGACTGATTTAAGAAAATCTGCAGATAAAGAAGGAGCAAATAGGAATGAAATACAAAAAGCTGGAAACACCTTGATGTACTTCTTTAGTATGGTATAGCAGGCTTAGTAAATATTTCAGGCTTTATGGGTTGTCCACAAGTCTACTTCAGACAAGCTTTTATGGAGGTAAGTAAAATAAGAATTGTTTCAAGTCCTGATTTTTGCTGGTGATGTTGGAAGAGGAAACAGATTTGCTTCCCTGTAATAAAAAAATATGGCTTGTCATGTCAGGTGTGCTAGCGAGTGTGCTTGCACCCGGTACTTAATGGGAATACCCTGACTGATGCAATCTGGCATCTCAAGTGAAACGGAGAGCTGTGGGATGTGTAGCCGTCTTTGAAAATGGTTGAGACAGTCCATTAAGAAGTGGTCTATCAATAGACACTTGTTTAATACATCAAATTGGTGCAATCTCTCTTTGGAATTCAGAATCTTATCATGCAGTAAATAATTAGCATTTATATACTGGATGTCTTTGTAAATGAAAACACAAGTCCATGTTTATCTACTCAGCTGTCACATTTTCTACTCTCCCATCTCATTTCCATATTGTCTAAGTATATCTCTATATTAAGAGATGTATTACTTAGCTTTATTTAATACTTGCTGTTCATAAATCCCAAAGCTCTTCACAAGGCACGGTGAGCATCAAATTGCTTTGAATGTGTGCTCATCCTTTATTTAAAAAACAACCCTAGGAAGTGAACTTGCTGCATTTCCCAGGTGTTTCCCCCGCTCCATGCTGCCCAGGGCTCACAGCCCACCCATCGGCCAGCCCAGGGCTTCCTGGGCAGTCTGTCCTCGTGGGACCCGGACCTCTGCTAGCAATATGGGATGTTGTGCCACAGACCTGGAGGTTCCCCTCCAGCTGTTGCTACTCTGTGGTCACCAACAGTTGCACAGCTTTGGCTGCTGGGACATGATACCGGAGGTCTTAGGGAGAAAATGAACCAGTGCAGTGAATTGCAGATGACAAATAAAAAGTAAGTTGCCCCCTCTTCCTTTTTTTTAAAATACATTTCATTTTCTGGGGGAAAAAAAGTCCCTTTATCTTATACCTGAGCCAATATGGTACCATTTTCTCCTCTGCATATGGAAAACTAAAGAGAGAGATAGACAGATAGGCACAGAGAATTTTGTAAGCTACAGGGGGCTGTGGAATGAGGAAGAAATCTGGGGGTTTCATTCACCCCTTTATATAATTTACACATCTCCATTTACAATTCCCAAGAGAAATTGTAATCCAGAACAGAAAAAATGCAAATATGGAGAAGTAGCAGATGAGTATTAGAAAGTCACGTAATTAAAGGGAACCAAGTAACTGCAGAGAACAGTTCACAAACGAGCCATGAGTGGGCAGATTTTTACTACGACTGTTTGATGCTCATCTTCATTCCCTTCTCCCCGGTGGCAATCCACAGATTTCAGTGGATTTACTCTCCATCTTTATGAGATTGAAATCAGACTTGAACACTCAGTACATAGAAGTGCATCAGTGCTTTTGGAAGCTGCTTGAATGATGCAAGGCAACAAAATGAATTTGTTTTGGCTGTTCTCAATTTCTGGATGACTTATGGTTGTGAACAAGCTCAGAGCTTAATAGGAAGTGGAGAAGTTGCTATATGTTAAAGTTTTCAGTAGTTTTTAACTGGAAAACAAGAAAAAGAGCCAAAATGAATGCACCAGGTAACCTTGGTACTATGGGTACCAAATACACACAGATTGTAATAGAAGGATATGCAGGATTACATCAGGTAAATCAGATTAATAAAAACTATGCATATGGTAGAAACAATGTACATTTGGAATGAAATTCTATCACTCCACCTTACACCTGTGTAGTTATGTAGTTTTCATAATCAAAATAACAGCGTTACCCTTAATTACAGGAAAGAACGACAAATTAGTATCTCAGCGCATTTGGTTTTGTTATTTGGGGGGTGGCTGGGCACTGAAGCATTTTCTCTTTGTTTCACTTCTGGCCATCCTATTCTGATATCCAGATAGGGCCTGAGAGATGTTGGTAATCTACCACTGTTGATAATCTCTCCATCCTGGAAGATTTCCTATGATTCTGCTCTGGCCTTTTATTTTGAATAAATTTATCAATTTAAGGAAAAAAAAAGTTAAAAAAAGGTGCTAAACTAACTAAACCTGAAACACATAACCTTGAAGTATGGATGTAGATAGTAGTGTCGTGGGCTTTCACTTTTTGACCTGATGATGAAATACAACATTTAATCACTGCTTTGTGGCATTTCCATGGAAAAATCTCAAAAGTGTGGTTACTTGGACTGCTTACAGTTCCCTTTTTTTCCCCCCCAAAACATCAGAAACACTTTCTATACATGTATTTATAAAGCATAATATGAAAAGGGTTATATAAGTCTTATGTTTAATGGCAGATTTCATGGCTGTTGGGTCATGAAAGCTAGAGCCAAGTTACAAGACAGACCAGTGATCTTTACCGAGTAGTGGAGCAGTTAGTTTTATGTTATCACTGTCAATGAGATTTTGCAGAATTGTGTTACACTTTGGTACAGATGAATGACCTTTAGTGTTACAGAATTTGTGATGCTCTGGCTTTAATTAACCTCCTTCATGAGTGAAGCCAAACAAGAAAGAATACAGTCCTTTTTATAAAGGAATATTTTTACAGTCATTAAATACACATTAATACTCTTCATAATATATAATTTTGTGGGTGACATGGGCACTATTTCTACAGCTGTTCTTTAGAGAAAGAATAAGTTTCTCTTCATTAAAGACTAATAAGTGACATTACATTTAAGTGCTTGCATTAGATATGCTTCTTTGAATTTAATGATGGGGCAATGAGGCCTTTAATTAAATAGTCAAAAATTTCTACTGGGAGAAACAAAAACAAATTTATCTACAGGTTTTCTTAGTATAAGTATAAAACAGAACCCATCTGGTAGATAATCAATGCTTTTATCCCTAAAACTAAGACTTAGACAATTTTGTCTTTAAAAATTTGTTTCTCATTTCTGACATCCATATGAACTCAACTCATTGGTAGATGTAGAGCTATATTCATTAATGCCTGTCTCGTGTCTCTACAGAATGTTCTTGTGGGAAGAGGTGGCAGAAGTACATATCTATTTAGGTGTATTTTATACATACAAAAAGTTCTCTACCATAGATCAGTGACTTATAATAAACAGTATTCTGGCATTCTATAAATATTTTTCATCTGAATTTCATTTATCCAATCATTTAGAGCCCCAGTAGATACTATAGACTGTAAGTACTGATAGGCTTGCAAAAGAGGCTAAAAATTGGCCAAGTTAGGACATTATGGTAACCACAGTCACCTGTGACAGACTTGGTATTTGAAACAAGAATCAGGTTAGGTGAATTTCATTAATTTTTCTTGGTAAACTTTTCAGGTTTAATATAAAATTAGCAAAAGTTTCTATACTCATCATCAAGAAAAGAAAAAGTAGTACCAAATGGAAAATCTACTTGTTAGGCAACTTTAGATTTCAAAACCATTGCTAATGTAAGCTATTACTCCTCAGAAACAGTATTGCAAGAAATTGCATTGAAGATTAATCCAGAAGCTTCCCAGAATTTCTACCCAGTGACAGTTGATGAAGTCTGCAGAGGAAGTTTGTCTCCTGGACACAAATGGTGATCTGAATTGCCCCATTCCTTCATTCTACCGTATTTTTCTGTTAACCAAAATGGGATCTTACTGTTTGCTTATTTCTATCACATTAAAATGTATTTGATAGAAATGCAGCAGATGTTACTTGATTTTCTATCATGGCTCCCTTTCACAGAGTGGCAAGTCAGTTGCAATACTAATCCATTTATTAATTTCTGTATTGATTAGCAGAATAAAGCTAAGTTTTGAGTGGCAGCCAGCACGTTTTGTTAGATGACTTACCCTGTGCTGTGTCCTCTCATCCACAGACACGAGACTTTACATAAATACGTGCAGTTGTGGAAGTTCAAACAGGAATGCATGGATATTTCTCATTAACAAGAAAAGTGACGGGACATCCCTTAAGCTGGGGTCCCCTGCCTTAATTCCTCCACACGGTTAGAGGAATAATATATTTTACGCACTTTTACATACTAATTGGAAGCTTGATTTTTGCTAACTATTGAGCAGGAAAAGACATTCACTGAAATAGCCTGACATCTGAGAACCCAGTATTTCTCTGCACTTGTCCCTGAATACTGCTTTGCCTGCATCTGAGCTTGAAATTCCTGAAAAATGCCAAAGCTCTTATTTTTCCAGCCTGAGTATTGTTTAATGAGAAAATGAAGAAACAAAGCAACACCATCAGCCAGAACCAAAGTATATTATCATGTAGGAAAGCATTCACAGCTCACAGCTCCATCTGCTCTACCAGTGAACATTAAATATTTTTCAAAAATTCTAAGCAATTAGAAAAAAATTATGAACTTAGACGGTGGCTAAGGCATCATTTAATTTTTAACATCATACTTCAAATGGATTCCTATTACTATAGCACCCAGAAAGCTAAAAATAGTACATGAACAGTAAAGACAAGCTGAAAAGCAGATCTAATCTGGGAAAGAATTACATATGCACAAACATATTTGCACACAAGCAGTTGCAGTCTTATAGATTCCACCCTGAAAATGCATATAACCATATTGAATTTTAACTTCTTGGATGCTGACAATTTTAATGTATCACCTTGTGGTAATAATCTCCAGCATACATATATTTATTAGGCACACGTCTGAGGCGCTTCCTGAATTAGATTCCAAGCGATTACCTGTACCCCAAAGCTCCAAGACATGATTGCTCTGTCTGAAAACTAATTTTCTGTAATAACTGGAAAGTCACCAGTATTCTGACAACTGCTAGCCAAAACTGTGACACAAATGCATTATTATCAACAGCTACTGTCACACTATCAAAATATTGTGTAGATGTGCAGCTATTGTATATTGGTGTAGCATCATATATTGTGCAGCTATCAGTCCTAGAGGCATTCAGCCATGCAACCTGACAGTTCTGAAAAGAGAATTAGCCACACTTAAAACAAACTTTAAAATGTCACCTCTTAGAAGTAAATAGAATAAAAGCACTCAGAGACTGCGGATGTTTGGCATTGGTCCTAAAGACATGAAGAAATGTAGAGAATGTTAATAAAAGAAGGAATCACAAAATGAAGGGCTTTTTAATTGTAACACAGAGCATCGTAAGATCTGTACTTCCCTGCTTCACACCCAGCTTATATATAGGTGTGATTAATCTATGTCTGGGAACCTAATGGCTGCAGCTGCATTTGGGGATTTCTATGATTTTTAAAGGCCATGGGTTGAAATGCTAAAAAACCCCCAGAAACATAAAGCAAGTAGAATGGGTGCATTATGTAGAAAGCCTGAGAAAGAGCTCCAGGAAGTCTTAATGTGGACTACACTGCACAAAGTATTGGAAGACTAGAAATTTTATTTCTACACATAAACATAACATATATTCCCAGTATAATAGGATAATACATATATTTCCATGCTCAACATAGCTCCCCATGAGACCTGACTATGTCCTATGCGAAACACATACTTGCAGTGCTGCAGGTGCAGACGAGACACAGAACTGCTTTTATTATTTTAGGAATTTGTCTAATTCACAGCACTCGGCTTCTTATAGGTTGGGCTACTGCTTAATTGCTAGAGTTAACGTTTCTTTCTCTAACACTTCAGGGTGCTGAAAGCTACTATTGGACCTGCAGTAAGTGTTGAAATAACCCGAATCGAGAACTACTGAACAAATTGTCAAGGGCTGAAAAGCATAGTTAGGGTTTGGGGGCATGCAGAACTCTTCTGAATGAATAAGAAAATCAGGACAGTTCCTGTAAGATAGTGTTGTATCTGTTGGCTTTACAAAATCACTGACACTCTCCTGTGGAGTTTCCTTGCTAAAAAAGAATTTAATGTTTATCCAATCCAAAGCCAATGGCCTCTGCTCCGGCTGCTCTCTTTAAACATTTCAGGTAGTTCTCCTGCTTATTGCTCTTGCCAACTCATTTTCTGATTAGAAGATACTGTTACATTTACACTCTGTCGTTATCTTTTACTAGCAAACGTTGTCCAACGGGACATTCCCTGCTAAGGTAATGCTGTACTCATGGTTCATCTTGGCTATAGAAACATCCCGGACCTCTGTTTAAATCAGCGCTAACAGAAAATCTATTGTGCTTTTCACTGTAAGTTTGATCCAGTTCTTAGCTTTAGAGATGTTAGCGGCATCAGTAAGAATAAATAAGACCAGGGTGTGCATGCAAAGAAAATGATGTCTGAGCCACATAATCCATAAAACACATTGTGTATGAAAAGAGATTAAAGACATGGTATAGCAAAACATTCCAGATCCAATAGCAATAAAAAGGTTGACCTCCCCATAACTCTGCCTGCCTTCCCAATCAGGATTTCTGTATTGGCATCTAATTATCTAGCTCTTCATTCACCCCTCTAACTTTCCATCACGAAGGAGTCAATGGAGAGACTACCATTAAATGCAGAGCATGGAGCTCATTAACTTTACTGGTGCAGACACACGTGTCTCTGTGTACTTCATTCTCTGTTGATTCTTTATATACTGTATCTCTTTTTTTCTGCTCTTGTTTTCTTGGTTTATTTAAAACGTAAAATGTAAAGAGCAGCTACTCTGTCATCCTGTGTCTTTGTATGGTATCTAAATCAATGGTGCCCTGCTGGGTTACTGCCTCTATCACTGCAATACAAATAATAATAATACTGATCGTATCTTCTCAGCTCTGCCTCGTATAGAAAAGGACACTTAGAAGCCAGTTGCATAATAGCAATAAACATGAGGTATCATATAATAGATCTTCAAAGATACATCAATAATATATTTCAAATCACTGCTGCTTGTGCAGTGTTACTGCAAGGGAAACTGCTGGGGAAGAGGAATGCTCTGAAAATATCCATCATCTTTTACTGTCTGTGTAAATGTTTTGAAGATGGGCTGTAAAACTGCATTAAGTTTACAATAAATTTTGAGGCTCCTAACCTATTACAAAGTGCCAAATGCCAGCGTTCATCCACTGAGGCCCTGGGCTGCCGTTTTACTAAAGCTTTTATGCTTGCTTCCCCAAACAGCAGCACCGCATTTCACTTTATTTCACTTTATTTTGTGATTTCCAGTTGCTACCCAGTGGCAGGCTGGTTTGGGAGGAGAAGTAGGAAAGTCAGAAGAATGAAACTGCAGGAGAAGCTTCAGTGACCAAGTGGAGTGAGTGAAGTAATAAATATTTTTGGTTCTAAGTTGCATCAAAGAAAATGACCAGAAAAATATATTCTAAAATATTTTTGTGCACAGTCTGTGTGAATTTCTCCCCATGGAGACTGGGAGATGCTATATATGACAGAGCAGATAATTTGGTTTTCCTCAGTTATTTAGAAGCAGGGGAAATGCAGGTATCTACCTGATCAAGAAGTTAAGTCCTCTCTTACTGCTGATCTCTTAGCAATCTTAGTCAAGTTTTGCA